>NC_082739.1:41824417-42125326 GCF_030144855.1 Hypanus sabinus
TACATTTTTATACCTCTTCAGAGAATATTCTCCTCAGAGCAGGTAGACTCTGACTTGGCACGTAGGGACGAAAGAATTGAAAATGATTACTATAATCAAGATGAATTTACTACAGATGGGAAAACATTTTTTATTTGAATTTATTATTGTTTATAATGTATAATTGTACTTGCTTGAATGGACATGTTAGCGTCAATGGTTTAACAAAAAAAGAAGTCATGGCTTTCTAATTTTCATTAATACAGTCAATGGTGAAGATGAGCCAACATTATCCTTGATGTAAAATTTATAAAAGAAAACCTGTTGCATAATGCATTAATATCAGTTTTGGGTAAAAAGAAAATATACAATTCTTAAACCTTGACAATGAAAGTAAAAATGGAAGGAAGACTTTAGATAATTCCCACGTATCACAGGCAGCTTAACACGTTGAAAATCTTCCTGATTCTGGCACTGAATGATATTCAATGGCATCTGAGCACCAGCTTTACTACATGAAAAAAATACTGAGCTTCTTTTGCCAGTCTACTTGCTTGAACGGTTCGATATATCAAGTGACAAGAAGAATGTATACTCAAGGACAAAATTTGTGGTACATTAAGATTATCAATTACTTCCATACTACTATCCTGGTTAACATTTCAAAGTCCTCCTGAACATCTTGCAACCTGTGTCTGAAGTAGAGGAGTTGTTCCATAGATTATTGGCTCCTCTGTCATAATCCCAGGGCAGAGGTAGAAGATATGGCACAATGACTTATAGTAGGTCTGGGAGTATGAGATTTTGACTACTTGTGAAGTCTAAAGACATCAGACTAGAAAACCTTCTATCAATAGCCATTTATTCTTCTCTCTCAGTACTCCTCCACATTTGGACAGAATTAGAAGAAGCACCGAGCTGCAAGGGTATGCCCTGGATAAGGGAAATCCGATGCGTCAGGAGCAAGGCCACTGAACAAAATGCCTTTCTCCTGATAAGCATTGCTGCCAACCAGGATTCACAGGCTGAACCAACTTGAGACATTCACCTACTTGGACTCATGCTGCAGTCTTCGCTGCTGAAGCCATTGTTCTCAGATCTTATAGTCATGGCGAGATGCAGGCATTTCTGCATTTTGTCAAAGATTGCCCAAATCAAAATCTCAGACAAGTTTGTAAAGCTTGATATTCACAGTAAAATCTGCCAAAGTGGCCCTGTGTAGGGCAGACATATTATTATATTCTGCTGCCATAACCGAATACTGGTACAGCCATTATAAAGCATCAGGTGTGTGAGCAGCTGTGTAGAGCAGCCATTCATCATTTCAGGGGACCTGAATAATGTGGCATGTTGACTGGCACCCTGACTGGCATCGGATGGCCTGCAAAGATCTTGAGTGAATTTGTGTGAAAATTGCTGCACTGAGCATGGGAGCAGCCATCCTGCTCTTCATCCTCAGATTAGGAAATATTAGCCAATCGTAAATGCAGTTGAAGTGCTTGAGCCTGATTGCTCATCTAGTTAGTGGTGGGTCACTTGGTCCTTTATTGCTATTGACTTGATCTATACAGTATTTCCTTCTAACATAGAAGGAGACTGATTTAACTCATAATTCTTTGCCAGCTCACAAGCAATCCAACCTTTTGAAATAAATTTCCCCCAGCAAAGATGCAACGAAGGTCACGTCCCTGTAACTGGTGCAAGAATTGATGTCTACTGTTTGCCGCACATATCACCTCTTTGTAGCATATCTGCAGTCCGATACTGCAATTTTGTAAGGTGATTGTGCAATTTGTGCATGGTCAAGAACATCAGACACGCGAAGCAAAAGTTGAATATGTGACATCCATTCTATAATGTGCTGACTATGCTTAGTTACTGATTTTAACCCACATCTCAATCTTGCTGCACATAAAAAATGTGATTATATTTATAGATTGTCATCTTTACTTATTGTCTAGCCATTGTTATACCTGTGATGTAATAGAAAGATAGTTACTGGTGAGAATTTAGGCTGTAAACAGAGATCTCATTCCATCCGCCTTATCTATGCTTCAATTTAACAGGCAGTATTAAACTGCAGGCTAGACTTGATAGATAACCTTTCCTTTGAATGGATTTGTACCAGGCATGATGATGCTGAGTACGTTATTGACAAATGTTATTTAACATGTTTTTTCTAAATCTACTTTTTTTTTAAATTATGGCCTTTTAAACTCCTGGAACTTGCTCTTGCAAATAACATGAATTTTAATCAATAATTACTTTCACAGTTTTTCCACCTATAACCTTTAAAATGGACAAGAGAGAGCCAGTGCATGTAATGTACCTGGACTTCCAGAAAGCTTTTAATAAAGTCCCACATAGAAGATTAGTGGGCAAAATTAGGGCACATGGTATTGGGGGCAGAGTACTGACATGGATTGAAAATTGGCTGGCTGACAGGAAACAAAGAGTAGTGATTAATGGGTCCCTTTCGGAATGGCAGGCTGTGACCAGTGGGGTACCGCAAGGTGCAGTGCTGGGACCGCAGCTGTTTACAACATACATTAATGATTTAGATGAAGAGATTAAAAGTAACATTAGCAAATTTGCCGATGACACAAAGCTGGGTGGCGGTGTGAAATGTCAGGAGGATGTTATGAGAATGCAGGGTGACTTGGACAGGTTGGGTGAGTGAGCAACTGTATGGCAGATGCAGTTTAATGTGGATAAATGTGAGATTATCCACTTTGGTGGCAAGAACATGAAGGCAGATTACTATCTAAATGGAGTTAAGTTAGGAAAAGGGGAAGTACAACGAGATCTAGGTGTTCTTGTACATCAGTCAATGAAAGCAAGCATGCAGGTACAGCAGGCAGTGAAGAAAGCTAATGGCATGCTGGCCTTTATAACAAGAGGTCCTTCTGCAGCTGTACAGGGCCCTGGTGAGACCCCACCTGGAGTATTGTGTGCAGTTTTGGTCTCCAAATTTGAGGAAGGACATTCTTGCTATTGAGGGAGTGCAGCGTAGGTTCACAAGGTTAATTCCCAGAATGGCGGGACTGTCATATGTTGAAAGATTGGAGCGACTGGGCTTGTACACACTGGAATTTAGAAGGATGAGAGGGGATCTGATTGAAACATATAAGATTATTAAGGGATTGGACACACTAGAGGCAGGAAGCATGTTCCCGCTGATGGGTGAGTCCAGAACTAGAGGCCACAGTTTAAGAATAAGGGGTAGGCCACTTAGAACAGCGATGCGGAAAAACTTTTTCACCCAGAGAGTGGTGGATATGCGGAATGCTCTGCCCTAGAAGGCAGTGGAGGCCAAGTCTCTGGATGCATTCAAGAGAGAGTTAGATAGAGCTCTTATAGATAGTGGGGTCAAGAGATATGGGGAGAGGGGAGAAATGGGGTACTGATTGTGTATGATCAGCCATGATCACAGTGAATGGCGGTGCTGGCTAGAAGGGCTGAATGGCCTACTCCTGCACCTACTGTCTATTGTCTATAACAAAATCAATAGCTTGAGTAAGTGGATGGTAAACTGGCTGTGTTGACTCAAATCCTCACTTTGTCTGGAAGCTGCAGCAGAATATGTGTAGTAACTTGGCAGCAACTGTATCCTTCTCTGAAGTGGTGGAACCAACATGTAGAGATATGAATAACTTTTAATTCCTTTGGCAAGCATGTTGCTGTTTTAATGAGAACTTTCCACTGCCAGCCCCTTCTCTTCCCTCTCCACTCCAATTAGTGATGTATTTGAAGTCCCCTTGTCATTAGTGAAGCATTACCACCCTGTTCAATAGCAGTAATTTTATTTTGAAATACAATTCCTATTTTTATGCTGCTGTACATTAGCAGTGATTTCTCTTTTGTGTGTTACTTGCAATTGCACTTCCCCATGATAGAAAGAAGGTTTTTGGGCCAAGTAACTTCCATAAATGGTGAATGGAAAACACTTCAGAAAAGATTGTCGAAACAGAACATTTCAAAAGTGTTACATATGTCTGATGAGTGTCATCAGATTATTATTAATAATTGTTTATAAAAGAAACAATGAAGATATGAGGGAAAATATCCTGATGGTGTATATGTTTGTTGTCTGGCTTACTGAGGATCTCTGTTTTTTTCTGTGCACAGCTGCTGTCCGATTGAGAGTTTCTTGCCAAAAGTTGCATTAAATAGAAATCAGCATTTCATTGAATAACGTGCCCATGACCACACACTCGATTACCTCTTGTGCACTGTAGACTACCACAAGATGAAAATGACACTGGAACCACAAAATTCATAAAACTGTTGCTTCTCTATCGATGTCCATTGCTGGGTTCAGCGGTTCCACTGCCAACTATATCATTTGATGTTATTCCTAATGCTAACACCAATGCTTGAGGTATGTTGGATCCTGATGCTTTTGCATTCCAAATGTTCTTCAAAGGTCTAGAATAAGGCATAAAGCTTGATGCTTACAATGGGTGTATCATGTGTTACAAGAGCATTGAAGAGGAAAGGAGAGGAGGCATGACCAGAGACAAGGAAAGAGAAAGAGCAGACTATTGATGTTAATAGTTCAACTGACAAAATTAACCAGTAAAGTAGCAGATTCAAGAAATGTGACATATGGCACTGCAACCATGAAGTTTCCAGAAAAATACAGAGCCAACTATAACCACTGAAAAACTCACTGAACAATTACATAAACAAGTATAAGAAAGTTGGGCTACAAGGAAAATAACAATTCTACAGCCCAATCCAACAGTAATTTCAAATTGGTCCTTAGCTGTGTTGTATCCTTCAGTGATTCCGTATTTTGTAAATACCATCTTGGGACAATGTTTCAGTACCTCATTTGTAGAAATGGTAGCTCTGACAATTTTACACAACAGATGCAATCTAGGTTATAGGCTCAAAGCTTAAATCAAAGCTTTGGGCAACAATTTGGGATTGGGTAAATTCTGGCTCTGACAATTATACCAAATTAACACCGGGGGGGGGGAATAGATCGGAAATGTGTTCTAATTTTTTTTCAAATTGTTCATGTTATCACAATTCAATTTTTTTTCAAATTCTATGAATTTATGACAAAGCTGCCTTATAACATATTGGTAAATAGCAATCGACCATTCAGTTTCTCAGCTCTGTCCCATAAGTGAGTGAGAATGGATTAATCCATTCTGTTTGGATCTTTGGATAGTTCTGCTCCTTGCATCTGAGTTCAGTCTAAATGCTTGGGCAAAACTATTCACAGCTCAGAATTCCTTAAAAGCTTTATTTTAATTGAGCAAAATATTGGTTAAGATTTTTTTCTCACTTAAAAACATTCTGAAAAGTTGGTGAATGAGTTTTACCCTAACTCTAATTCTGATGTTTACCACTCTCAGGAAATATTGTAGACAGAACCAAACATAAGACCAGTAGACTTAGGGGTAGAATCAGGTCATTTAGCCCATCAAGTCTGCTCCAGATTTGATCATGGCTGATTTATTTTCCTATTCAACACCATCTCTTGTCTTCTCCCCATAACCTTATTAGTCAAGTAGCAATCAATCACCACTTTAAATATACCCACTGCCTTGGCCATCACAGCCATCTGTGGCAATGAATTCCATAGATTCACCACACTTTAGCCAAAGAAGTACCTCCTCATTCCTGTTCTAAAGGGACACCCTTATATTCTAAGGCTATGCCTTCTGGTCCTAGACACACCCACCAGACACATAGGAAACATCTGTTCTATGTCTACTCTATCCAGACCTTGGTAAGTTTCAATGAGATCCTCCCCCACCCTCACCACTTTATTCTAAACTCCAGTGAGTACAAACTCCGAGCCAACAAATGCTCCTCATACATTAGCCCTTTCATTCCCAGAATCATCCTCGTAAACCACCTCTCGACTTCTCCGATGCCAACGCATTCTTTATTAGATATGGTACCCAAATCTGCTCAGAACACTCCGAGGGTGTTCTGACATATGCCTTAAAAGCCTTAGTATTACCTCTTTGCTTTTATATTCATAGAGTCATAGAGAGCGATAGAGCACTCCCACACTGAAACAGGCCTTTTGGCCCATTGAGCCTGTGCCAAAATGTTATTCTGCCTAGTCCCATCGACCTGCCTCTGGACCATAGACCTCCATACACCTCCCATCTATGTACTTATCCAAACATCTCTTAAATGTTTAAGTGAAACTGCATCCATCAGTTCCTACAGTTCCGCCTTCCTTAGTAAACATTTCTTTTACACCTGTTTCTACCTCCCGTCATGGCTTACAGCACTCTTGGGTTCCAATTGACCTACATTCTACCTTATTCTTTTGGTAGGATTTTGGGAATAAAGCATGTGAGAGTTGTTTTACGTGCTCAACAAAACCTGCAGCCCTTTACTTCCATTACAAACAAACCAAAAGCAGTCGCCTTACCGTGATGTAATTGCATCAGACACTGTCTCTTAAAGTAAACACAACAACTCAAGGGCAGTGTTTGTCTGCCAGCTAGACCTTCATCTTTGTTAAAATTCTTTTCCTGTAGTTTTATTTCAATGGCTTTCTGCATTTCTACGGTTTCTGAAAGGGTCGCCAGGATCCTGAAGAAATCCCAGAATAATACCATCCACAAACCTGTAAGGAAGCTCAAATCACAGCTTCTGGGGGTCAAAGATGACCTGGGACCCAGGACGGCTGGCGTTTACATGATTCCCTGTGAATGTCGAGCAGCATATATTGGCCAGATGGGATGCACGGTGGAAACCCGTATTAAGGAGCACAGGAGGTGTAGTCTTTTGACTTACCCAGAGAAACCAGCAGTAGCAGAACACTGCAGTCGGAATGGCCATAGGATTGATTTTTGACAGCACAAAACTATTGTGCCACACCAGTGGCTTTTGGGACCACCCGATGAAGGAAGCCATTGAAATAAAACTAGAGGAAAAGAATTTTAATAAAGATGAAGGTCTCGCTCCAAGTAAGATTGATTAAGGCGGCACAGTGGAAATCTGATTGAATGGGGACGAACCATTCAGGAGGGATGGATGACGGGGGTATAAATACCACCGGACTAGACGTGTCCTGGCATCATCCCTGATGAAGATGGCAGAGATTATCATTGAAATGTTGGTTAAAATAGATACCTGTACCCAGATGGAAGAATGAGAGGAGTTTGTTCAGCAACCACTGACTTTCCTTTGTCTTTCCTGCCTGTTATTTCCTCAAAGAATTCCAGCAGTTTTTCAGGCAATATTTCCCCTTAAGAAAACCATGCTGACTTCAGCCTCTTTTATTGTGTGCCTCCAAGTACCCCAAAACTTCATCCTCAATATTGGACTCCAACATCTTGCTAAAGTCAGGCCAGCTGGCCTATAACTTTTTGTCTTTTGCTTCTCTTCCTTGTTAAAATAGTGGATTGACATTTGTGATTTTCCATTACTTATGTGCTTAGTTGTAAACTTTTGTTGATAGCTGCACCACAGGGATTTAGACAATCTTGTTTTTGTTTGTATACAGTTATTTTTTTTCGAATTTCCTCTCAGATTGCAACCTGCTTGAAAAAATTAAACACTGATCAGCATTTATATTTCAAGAATTAAAAAGCTTGCTTTTCTAGTTTAACATCCTACGTACCAAGCAATAATCAAGTAAAGCAGAATATGCTGAAAAAACTCAAGCGATCAGGTGCCATCTGTGAGAGTGAAACAGAGTTAATGTTGCAGCTTGTTGACATTTCAACAGAGGCAACTGATCTCCTTAGTACTCTTCCCTCTGTCTGTGCCCAGGATTTCGGCCAAGCAAAGGCATGTTCTGCTGTGTAGCAACATACCCTCCTCCTTATATTATGGCAAAAAGTTGCACTCCAGTCAGGATATTGTATTATTTGTTTTTGTCTGACTATTACATATTTTCCATTGTATTTGAACTTTGAATTTTCTTTGGATTTCTACCGCTCCCAGTATTTTACCATGTAAGATGGTAGCAAGTATACACATGTAATCCAAGATGGATGAATACAATTTAAGTGCATTAAAATCCATGTGTCACATTTCTTTTGCCTATTCTGTCAATTTCTCTGCAATGTTAAATCTTCATCCACATTGCCTACTATGCCATCGATCTTTTTGTTATAAGAAATATTGGGATGAAGCTTTATATTATGTTCTGGTTGAAGGCACAATATGGGGTTTTATGAACACATTAACTCCTCCTTTTGATTCAAATCCACAAAAGCTGTTCTCACTATTTTCAGCTTCCTAACCATTCACCTTAACGTGTCAAAAATGTTTTTTTTATGAGTTAAAATTTTTTGCTAATGTGGTAAATTTATTGCCGCCTCCTGGAAAGTAATGTGAAATTCCTCACTAATGTTCTCTAAATGCTTTCTAAAAGAAAACCCGGTTACTTCAGTTAAATGTGAACTCTTCTTAACAGACCTATGTTGGTACCTCTGTTTGGTTCAAATTTCTCTTAAATGCTCAATCACTCAGTTCTTAATTACACATTCCACTGGCAGTCATAACAGATGGTAGACTAACATTCATAATTTGCTAGAGTCTTTTGCTCACCTTTGTGTAATACTGGAAATACCACTTTCTCATCTACACCTTCTACAGAGGTAATTTCTGAATTCAGAGCTAGAAGTTTTGACTAATGCATTGACAGTATTCTCATCTGCAACTTTAACATTTAAGAGTAAACAAATGACATGAGTCATTTATGCAATTGCTATTTTTAAACCATTTTATTGTTACGTTAACATAAGTGGGTGCAATTCCGCTTCATTTATTGGTTTCCTTGAATTCAAAGTATTTTGTTCCCTTACTTTATTGTTCAGATTAATGTTAATTAATTACTTAAAAATTTTGCAATTTCCTCATTTTCATTTGTAATGTTAACTGCATCTGTTTTTAACAGATACACATAACACTTGACTACTTGAGTGCTACTGAATGGCAAAGCATTATGTTTAATAAAGAAGATAAAATAAATGTAAGGAATTAACTGCAGGAAAGTATTAATAGACGTAAGTGCTTGGATATAACAGGAACATTTATGTTGTTAAACAATTGGCAGTCATGTTTCGATACTTAATGAAATGTAACTGTTCTCCTCTCCAATTCATTTTCCATATATCTCTGAGTAGATCCATGGCTTGTCCTGGTTTTGAGTGGTTCCTTCCCAAAGCACCCACAAACCTGGGAATTTTGACACTGATAGTGCCTTTTCTGTATGCAATATTACCCTTGAGCCATTCAGCAAATAAAAAGCCCCATATCCATGCTGACTTTACCAGATGAATCCCATTTACCATCACTTGGTTCATAACCTTCTATACTTTTGTAATTCATATGGTCATCTTAAATGTCATGAGACTCTTGATATTTTTGCATATCAGAACCAGGAACCACTACCACCAACATACCCCAGCCTCCTCCAGTCCACGGGAGAAAGAAACACAACCTACCCAGTCCCTTCTCATATCTGGTATGCTGTGCTCATGCAATGTTCTGGTGAATCTCCTCTGCACCCTCACCAATTCTGTTACAACCTTTCTGCAGTGTGATTTCCGGAACTGTACACAATACTCCAGCAGTGGCTTACCTCGTGTTCTATAAAGTTATACCATTCTTTCCATGTTCTTCAGTCTGTGCCCAGGCAAATGAAGGCAAATATTCTGTACCTCCCCATTTGTGAATTTGGTATAAATGAATGGTTATTGCATTAAGATCCCGTTGGAATCCAAAAACTGATTTGGAATTAAGAATGGTAAAAACTCAAAACATTCAGATCAGGCAGAATCTAAAGAATGAAAAAGTTAACTGGGATTCTTGATGACAAAGGGTCCTACACTTGAAATAGTAATTGTTTTTCTGTCTACTCAAGTGCCTGATCTGCTGAGTGTTTCAAGCATTTTGTTTATCTTTTTTAGTTTTATTTCAAGTTTTCAGTATTTACAATATTATGTTTTGTATGTTTAGGAATACCTTCTGTCTGTGTATGCTCCACCCAGTTTCTGACTTCTACTGTTCTTTTCTCTTACTCTTAGTTCTCTTAGTCTTAGCGTTACTCTGCTTGAACTTTCATTCTACATTCGGAGATAAACAACCAATCTTGAATCTGGAGTAGCTGAAGCATTTGAAAAGGAATTGGAGAGATACATGGAAGGAGAAAAACAAATGCCCAGTTTTACTAAGTGAGATGTTATTAAATGACTCTTGCATGAAGTAAGCAGGGGCCCCATGAGCCAAGTGACCTCTTCCTGTTCTGTAAATCTTTCTAGAATGTTTGTCTCTTCCAATCTGTGAGTACAGCTTACTCTGGCCGCCTGTGCATCACCACATCCTCCTGACTGTTCTAAACTCTAAAATTTCTTCCCTAAATCTTCCCACCTCTCTTCACCCTTGTGACGCTTTTTAGAACTGACTCATCAGCTTTTGATCACAACATAATTCACAACCTAGTTTCAATTTTTGCCCAATCACACTACCATTAAATGCCTTGTGATATTTGTTAAAACTACTTTTTAAATAAATTCAATAAACATGGCTCTTTGCTGGAAATATTCATCAGAGTAGGGAGCACCTGGTGAGAGAGCTAATGAAAAATCATCGAACTGAAACATTATCAGTTTCTTTCTCCACAGCACATGGGTACATTGAGTATTGCCAGCAATCTTCTGCTTTTATTTCAGACGTTCATCTGCTCTTAAATAAATTCAAGTTGTTCTTTCAGGCTGTGCCCTCTGGAAATTGATTAATTTCTCCATTTTCCCATATGACCCAAGAGGCTGTGCAGCCAAGTGCCAATTTTACATCGCAATATTGTGTCGCACGTCACGATGGAGCATGTTCCGTTTGTGATCATGGAACCCCTTTTCCTCAGAAACTTTTCAATATAATTAAGATTGCAGTATCTTATAGCGTCTCTATCTCTCTACTTTGTAGGCCATGTCATCCGTCAATATTAAGTTATTTTGTCATTTGTGACGCCGAAACATTGGTGAGAGTGCATATTGAAATTCCCAATCCAGGAGCAACCTTGCTACCTTTCTTGCTTCAACATAGAGGAGAGCTGCCTCATTAGCTGAGAGACGGTCATGAATATTACCCAGCAAGAAGCTGTCTTACTGTGACACGATGATAACATGACTTGCCATACTTCCCCATGTTAAATCTGAAGAATATCGATCTTCCATTTTACTGCTGATGATGATGTCAAAAGGCTAAGACTACTTTGTCCTGGGGAGTAGCTGTCTAAATGTTGGCACATTGTCTCAGAAGTTTTTAAGAATAACTTTGCAGGGTTGTCTGGGCTCTGGGAGCATTTCTTATGATGCATCATTGTTTTTATTAGTGATTTTGTTTTAATATAACTGATGGTTTCCCAGGTCAATTCAAAAGACCAATTCAAAAGAGTAAAGCACAATGATACAGGTCTGAGCTCCGGAGTCCTATTCAGATTAAGGAAATATGTACTGTTCCAATGGTGTTGAATATCAATCTGGCAATTACAAGGTCATAACAATTTAGGAAACATGAGTAAGATTAGGGCAAATAACCCTCGAGCCTGTTTTTATTGTCTGATCGTAGTCATACCTCCTCTCTCCTGTCTAATTCTGTAACTTTTCAATCTCCTACCATTGAAACTCTATTATTTCATCCACACCTGACTGGGGTAAGGAGTTGAAAAGATTCACATGCCTCTGAGAATGCTGCCTTTTCTTAAATGATTCCAAAATTATTCCCCATTTCTCAATATCCATGTGACAGAATTATTCACTCAGCGTCAACCCTTTCAACTTCTTTTTGAGCCTTTTTATTCCATTTAAGAAAATTGCCTCTCATTCTTCTAAATGCCAGTGATAAAGCCCCAACCTGTTAAACCATTCCTTAAAGGACAACTCCATCTTCCCAGGAAGCTCTGTTTTTGAACTGCCTCCAATGTGATTATATCCCATTACTAATGCTAGCTTGTTATACCACATTAAGTACACCTACTGCCATCATCAAATTTAAATGTGCTTCTGAATCATTGATGCAGGCATTAAGATTGCTAGTAACAAAATACCATATCCCCTCTTCTTTAATTGTGTTTTGTAACAGGTAACATTTTTATTCGCCAAAAATGTGAAATGTTCTGTGAAAGCTAAGTTCAAAAGCTTATGTATCTCCATCTGAGACTGATGTTGATAGACACATTCAGTGCCTTTTGGTTTGAAGTTGAACAAGTTTTCCATCATTCAAAGCCTTTGACTGCAGAAGCAGTTAACTACTGTTTGAAGTTGCATTTATATCAGTCTTTTCTTAGTCATCCACTTATTTTCAATTTTATTTTGAAGTCCTAAGTGCTTGACTTCCTGTACTTTTGTTCCTCTGCACTGACAGACCATCCATTTCCTCATGACTGTCACTGCTAAAGGGTAGGCAGTCAGATTTGTCTGCTACACTTGAGGTTTGTCATTCTGACAAATTGCTGATCCGGCTATACTCCCAATCTGACACTTTAGACAGAAACATGGTCTGCTTTGCACGTACACAACACATGAACAGTCAACCTGTTACACTCGAGAAGCACTCCAATCAGAATATAGTCTTGTGGAATAATAAAAAGTGCAATGCGAATATCATGGCTAATTTTCAATGACTTGATAGTTTTTCATTTCTCTTCTAACAGGCTTTTGGAGGTGGGAGTCCCATCAGGCTGATACTGGATTGAAAGGCAGAGTATTGTATATTTATGAATACTCTGACTTGATTTTATAAACATGAAATGGTTTGATGTCTGAAGCTACTTTATATATGTGTTTGGAATTGTGTATTGTCAGTGTTAGATGTTGCATTCTCAAGCAGACAGTTAGGGCAACCGTACACTTACCGGGAAAAAAAAGGTGCTTTCCTTAATCTCCTCGTTTTTTTTGGGAAGTTTGTGTTCTTAGATGTACAGGTGAATGGTAGTCTATTTAAAAATTATAAGGAATAGGATGGAAAGAGGCTCAAAGGGACATCAATATGTTATGTGAGATCATGGCAGATGGAAAAAATAGGCTTTCTACTTCAGTACGGAAACAGAAAAGCAGAGTATGACATAAGTGATGACAAATTGGAAAATATTAAGACTCAAAAAAACCTAGGTGTCCTTATAAACAAGTAATTGAAAGCTTGTGTATATGCTGTTAGAAAAACAACTTGTATGTTGGCCTTTATTGCAAGAAAATTACAGGACAGAAGTATTAATGCCTCACTGTGATTATATAGGACTTTGGTGAGACCATACTTGGAATATTTTGTACAATTTTGGTCTTGTTACCTAATAAAGAAGGTACTTGCAACACATACAAAATGCTGGATGAACTCAGGAAGTCAGGCAGCATTTATGGAGGAAAGTAAACACTCAACTGTTCGGGCTGAGATGTCCTGATGAAGAGTCTTGGCCCAAACTCTTGGCTGTTTATTTCCCTCCGTAGATGCTGCATCATCTGCTGAGTTGCTCCAGCATTTTGTTTACATTGCTAGAATGTGAATTCAGCAAAGATCCTCCAGACTAGTTCCTGGAGTAGTGGGTTTGAAGCCTGATGAAAGGTTGACCATGCTCTCTAGAACTTCGAAGAAAGAGAGGTGATTTATTGAAATACATAACATTTTTACAGGACTCAATAGGATGGTTGGGGGGGGGGGGGGGGGTGACGGAATGCTACCTTTGGCTGAGTGTAGAACCAGGTATAATTGTCACAGATTAAGTGGTAAACTATTTAGAACTGAGATGAGGAAAATATTCTTCAGTCTAATTGGTGGATCTTTGTTGTTCTCTATTGTGCAAGTCTGTGAAAGCTTAGTCATTGAATTAATTAAACATATCCCTGGATATTGAATGATCTCAGGCTCAGGCAAGAAAATGGAGATGATATAGAAAAGCAGCCATGATCCTGATGAATGTCTCAGCAGACTAAAAGTTCCAAAGCCTCGTGATTGTTTGATAGATCATTGAATAAGTAATTGCTTAGTTTCAAAGTACATTGGTGCTAAAATATGCTAAGAATCACACAATCTTCCCCAAAGTGCAGTATTTCCCATTCCTGAGTTGCACAACTGACTGGGGAATTGTTCATCTACTCCCGGACTATCAAGATTTATAGAAGGATGAACATTGTTTCTCGTCACTTTTCTGAAACACATTCATGGACCAAATTAGTACCTCACCATTTTGCCATGGTGAAACCACAGAGTGATTAAACCAGCAATTCAGCCATGCCCTGTCAATCCATAATCATTCATTTCAGGACTTTATGCTGTCAAGTTATTATATTATTAAATGTTTTCACATCTCTTTTCATTTGTTCTTTATAAAACTGATATAAATCAGAGGCCAATGACTAAATTTGACAGTTAGTCGGAAATGAACCCCTTCTGAGTATCTTTGCAATTATAGCGTGACGTACAACAAGATGTCAATAATCTTATTTCTGACCAAACAAGGGAAAGTTAAATCTAGGCCTGTGAAAGAATTAAAATTATTTCAATCAAGCAATAGAAACTAACTCAGAAATCTTGAACTGAAAGGAATGAGTAATTCATCAAGTTTGCTTTGACTGAAGCAAATATTCAGTATTCTTCTCTTTGTTAAAGGTTGTGAAATCCATCAGTCCTTGGGACCTTTCCACAGGTTCAGTTCCATTCCCAAACCAGGAGTTTGTGTGTGCCAAATGTTGGATAATGGAGTGCACCTGGACCAATTATTTCCTCAGCGTTGCTCTGCCTGAAGGGCTTTGAGCATGAAAGATATTTGCACATGGCTACGTGTTGATCCATTTCCAGTAGCTTCCCCCTTTTACTCAAAAGGAGCTCTTATTGATTTCCATGATCTTATCTCAGATTCTTAAGGCTAGTTAAAGCAAAACTGCTAAGAATGGTAAATTGGCTCATTATTGAACTCTTTGATTTTGAAGCCATTCCAGTGAAGGCATTTCAATTGGTTGCTGTCTCTGAAAACTGAGTCAGAACCAACCAGTTCTCCACTTAATATTAAGTTTTCTCAGAAAATCTGAAACTCAGCAATTATGGAGAGGAGAAACAAACAAATCTGAAGTTTTAGGTCAGTGACCTTTCACCAGAACAGATATTGTCTGTCCTAATGTGTATTTTCATTATTTACCAAATTTATCTCTGATATCCACCATCTGCAATATTTTGCTTTTAGGTGGGATGTCATGTTTTAATTAGTATTACTGGGGCAGTAACTATTTTACAAAATGGTACAGTTGATCAAATTACATTTATTATCAATGTATGTATATGTTACCATATACCTTGAAATTCATTTTCTTGCTGGCATTTTCAGGAAAAAAAGTAATACAATAATATTTTGTGAAAAATGAGATAAATCAGCAAAGACTGACAGCTAACCAAGGTATAAAGGAAGCCAAACGGTGTAAATAATGATAATACTGTGAACATTCATTGTAAAGAGCCCTTGAAAGTATGTCTGTAAGTTGTAGGATCAGTTCAGAGTTGTGGTGAATGACTGGTTCAGAGGCCTGATGGTTGTTGGGTCATAATTGATTCTGAATCTGCTGGTGTGGGGCATAAAGCTTCTGTATCTCCTTCCCAATGGTAGTAGCAAGAAGAAGGCTTCATCTAGATCTGGGGTTTCAACCTGGGGTCCACAGATCCCTTGCTTAATGGTATTGGTCCATGGCATTAAAAAGGATGGGAACCCCTAGTCCAAATGGTGGTTGTCTTTGGATTCTGTTTCCCTGTAACAGTGCTCCATGTCAATATATTAATTAGTGGGGAGGGCTTTACCTGTGATGGACTGGGCTGTTTCCACCACTTTCTGTAGCCTTTTCCATTCCTGTTCAATGGTGTTTCCATACCAGCCGTGATACAACTTGTTGGGATACTCTCCACTGAGCACCTGTCAAAGTTCATAGTAATATGTTGAATCTACGCAAACAGGTGCTGTTGTGCTTTCTTTGTGATGACACTTGCATGCTAGGAGAAATCCTCTGATATGTTAATAACAAGGAATTGAAGCGACTGACCCTCTTATATAAGGAGAGCTGACTCATGCATCTCCAGCCTCTTCCTTTTGTAGCCAACTCTTTGGATTTGCTGACGTTGAATAAGAGGTGGTTGTTGTTCAACCTCCTTCCAATGTGTCATTTTATCACCTTTGACTCGCCGAACAACAGTGATGTTATCAGCAAACTGAAATACAGCATTGGAGTTATACTTCGCCATACAATCATAAGTATAAAGTATGTAGAGTAGGAGCCTAAGCACACAGCCCTGTGGTGCAGCCGTGCTGATGGTGAGTATGGAGGAGAGTTGCTGGAAGAAATGATGTAAAGGTAACTCCAGGAAAACTGGTATCTGAATGAAAATGAAAATCACAAAAGACGCATTGCGATTTAGAACAAGTCAGACTTTAATAACAGAAAGAAATAGAGAGGAAAAAGGTATAGCACTTTCTTTTTCCTTTCCAGTAAAAAATCTGAAAGCGAAGTCATTTATCTCAATTCAAATATCTTAAACAATTTTAAAAAAGGCCATTACTTCTCAGTGCCAGAGAGATCAACTAGCAGTAATTAATGTTTGCTATGTTTGAAAAAAGGTGTGACTTTCTTGGCTTAACTTTGTGGTGAAATAAGTTTATATCTATAGTGCAAGCATAAGAATTGCAGTTAAATGCTCAAGCATGGGGTGAGATGCAAATTTTCACAAACTTAATGGCAGACCATTTCCACTCGGCTCGTGAAAATTGTATCTCAATTCTTTGCTATTTCCATTTTAAATTGTGAATCCATTCACTCTTAGAGTAACAGTTGTGCATAAATAACAACGATCAGTGTAAATAGCTTCATTCATATGTTAACAGTAGATTTTGTTTTTTTATATTTATCACTATTGTATTTTTATAGTACCTGAATATATTGGCTTTGCATATGTTTTTTTTGTGCCTAGCTTTGGTGATCAGGTTAGGTGCTTAAAATGATGCCTTATGGCTGAAGAAGTCTAATGCCATTATATTTGGTATAAATGTATTTCAACACAAGGGACACTAAGAAACTCAACACCTTATTCTGTAACAATGATTGCTTCGTCTCTCTCTCTCCTGCATAGTTTTTTGAATCTGTTCCAAAATTTTGAATCAATTCTGTTTTTAATTTACACATGTAATTACACATGTCAGTAATCTTACTGAAAGAGACTTGCCAGTGGTCTGCATAAGGAGATCCCCAAATATTTCATTGTCTGAAGCTAAGGGGGAAAAAACTCATAATGAGACAAATCTAGATTGACAGATGATATCAATATCAAGAAGGTATAAAATCGAAATTATGTTCCATTTTGATTAAAGGTAGCTACCAGTTGGATTTATTGACAACTGTTGAGGAAATATGAGTTGAAGATTTGAAATTGTGCTCTTAATTTGGCTATTTTCTGCTCAGAAATGATTACAAAAACATAGAACGTGGAACAGCACAGGAACAGACCCTTCAGTTCACTGTGTTGTGCCAGGCTTACTGAACTGGTAATTAAATGCCTAACTACACTTTTCCTTCCTGCCTATACGATATTGATATCCTTCCATTCTACACATATTCTTGTGCCAATCTCAGAGCCTCTTAAATGTCTTTGTTACCGTGTACTTGCCTCTAGTAACATCCCTGGCAGCATATTCCAGATACTCATCACTCTGTTCTGGGAAGAAAAGCTTACTCCATGCCATTTCTTTAAACTTGCACCCTCTCAGCTTAAATGCAGCATCCATGGAGTGAGAAACAACGTTCCAATTTCAAGTCAATTAACTTTCAGGGAAGTGATGTGAGGGATAGAGCTTGAATGGAACTAAACCAAGGACTCTTTCACATATCTGACCAAGAGCCAGAGAGAGCTGAATCTATGTGGGTTCCCAACCATTGACTTTAATTTGGAAGAAGTGAATGGAGTTAAAAGAAGAAATATTAATTGTGGGAATGAATTTAGTGCGGAGGGTGAGCGCCGGCTGCCTGTTTTTTTGATCGATCTGATCGGAGAGGGGAGAGCCTGCCGCTGTGACCAGAGGGTGTTGCCCAGATGAAA
The DNA here is from genome assembly GCF_030144855.1 of Hypanus sabinus. Taxonomy (NCBI): domain Eukaryota; kingdom Metazoa; phylum Chordata; class Chondrichthyes; order Myliobatiformes; family Dasyatidae; genus Hypanus; species Hypanus sabinus. Next base: position 41,842,451 of record NC_082739.1, read on the forward strand.
CTGGGGGTGGGGGGAGGAGTGAAGTAAAGAGCTGGGAAGTTGATTGGTGAAAGAGATACAGGGCTGGAGAAGGGGGAATTTGATAAGAGAGGGTAGAAGGCCATGACAGAAAGAAAAGGGGGAGGAGCGCCAGAGGAAGTTGATAGGCAGATAAGGAGATAAGGTGAAAGAGGGAAAAGGGAATGGGGAATGGTGAAGGAGAAGGAGAGGAATATTACTGGAAGTTCAAGAAATTGATGTTCATGCCATCAGTTTGGAGGGTACCCAGACAGATTATAAGGTGTTGCTCTTCCAACCTGAGTGTAGCCTCATCACGACAAGAGAAGAGGATTGACATGTTGGAATGGGAATGGGAAATAGAATTGAAATTGGTGGCCATCAGGAGAATCCCACCTTTTCTGGCGGACAACACATAGGTGCTCGGTGAAGTGTTCTTTCAATCTACGTCAGGTCTCACCGGTATACAGGAGGCCACATCAGGCTCATTGGATAGAGTAGATGACACGCACAGACACACAGGTGAAACGTCGCCTCACCTGGAAGGACTGCTTGAGGCTCTGAATGGTAGTGAGGGAGGAGCTTTAGGGGCAGGCATAGCACTTGTTCCGCTTGGAAAGATAAGTGCCAGGAGGATGAATGGACAAGGGAGTTGCGTCGAAAGCAGAAGGTGGAGAGGGGAGGTTGCGGTGAAGAGGTGAGGGAAAGATGTGCTTGGTGGTGGGATCCCATTGGAGATAGTGGAAGATTGTGTGCTGGACATAGAGGCTGGTGGGATGGTAGGTGAGAACAAGAGAAACCCTATCACTAGTGGGGTGGCAGAAGGATGGGATGATGGCAGATGTGCACAGAATGGAGGAGATGTGGTTGAGGGCTGCATTGATGGTGGAGGAAGGGAAGCCCCTTTCTTTGAAGGAAGAGGACATCTCCGTTCTGAAATGTGAAAAGTGTGATCTCCCAGTTTTCAATTGTTTTTGGGCTTTTAATTTGTTGTTACTTTTTATTTTCATTTCCATGTGCTTCAATTGATTTCAATTAACTACTGAACCAATGGACAAATTAATTAATCTTCTGTTTTTCTTCGTAAGTATGTGCAGTTTATCTCAGGCCAAATTGGACTGCAGACCCTTGATTCTGCATCCAAGTGTGAACTCCACTGATACTTCCAAGTACTGATTTCAAAATCAGATTGTAATTGGAAATTTTGAGGGAAGATTGGTGGTGGTAAAGGAAGGATAAGTGTGGAGTGTTGAGGCAGAGAAAGACTGGAAGAAAATATTTCAAAATATCTGCTTCTTTTATTGCAGCCAATCTTATTATTATACAGAATGACTTGGGATATCTTTCATGACCAGCTGCGAAGAGGAAACCACAAAAAAGCTCAGTACCAGTATGTTGCATCTTTTACAAAACTCTTGTAATCAAGTTCATTAATTGTCATTCAATGTATAGATGTATACTGCCCAACGAGACAATGTTCCTCCAGACCAAGGTGTACAACACAGCATATATAACTCACACACATAACACAAAGTAATATTACCACAAATAAATTAACAAACATGATACAAGTTAAAATGCAAATGGTATAACACTGCTGGCACTTCATACGTGTTGAGCCCTGGGTGGTGGCAGGGAGTTCAGTCGTCTTATGGCCTGGGAGAAGAAGTTTTTTCCCATCCTACCAGTTCTTGTCCTAATGCTATGGTACCTCCTGCCTAATGGTAGGGGGTCGAAGAGATAATTGGGTGGATGAGAGGGATCACTGACAATGCTAAATGCCCTCCTAAGAAATATCTCTGATGGATTGAAAAGAGACCCTGGTGATCCTTTTAAGCACTCACAATCCTTTGTAGGGACTTGTGGTCAGATGCCTTGCAATTTCCATACCAGACAGTGATACATCTGGTCAGGACACTCTCGATGGGGCTCCTGGAAAAATTGGAGGGGGTTGCGGGTGGATCCTCAGGAAGGGGAGATGCTGCTGTGCTCTTTTGACCAAGGAGGGAGGTGGTGTTGAGGGACCAGGCAAGATTTCCAATAGTTTGGTATTTCCATCCTGAATAGTAGGGGGTCAAGACAGATTTGGTAAATGGATATCTTCCCTGGCTCTTTGCCAAATGGCCTTCTTTGCTGTCTATAGTAGTCATTATTTAGCTACTGTGTCACTAGTATTGATTACCCATGAAGTATTCTTGAAAGAATTAATCAGCATCAACCAAAAGCATGTCTTTTTGATCACCTCCTAGAGCAGAGGTTCCCAACCTTTATAATGCCATGGGCCCCTGGTTGAGAACCCTTTCATAGAGGCAGCCTTTGAGGCAACAAGCCATACCAACAAAATTGCCTCCTTGAATTACACCATAAGACCATAAGCCATAGGAGCCGAATTAGGCCATCTGGCCCATCGTGTCTGCTCCGCCATTCAATCATGGCTGATGCTTTTTTCCTATCTCCTTCTCAACCCCAGTTCTCGGCCTTCTCCCCGTAACTTTTGATGCCATGTCCAATCAAGAACCTATCAATCTCTGTCTTAAATACACCCAATGACCTGGCCTCCACAGCTGCATGTGGCAACAAATTCACCACCCTTTGGCTAAAGAAATTTCTCCACTTCTGTTTTGAAAAGGCACCCCACAATCCTGAGACTGTGCCCTCTTGTCCTAGACTCACCCACCATGGGAAACATCCTTTCCACATCTACACTATCTAGGCCTTTCAACATTCAAAAGGTTTCAATGAGATTCCCCCTCATCCTTCTGAATTCCAGAAAGTACAGACCCAGAGCCATCAAACGTTCCTTTTATGAATACCCTTTCATTCTTGGAAACATCCTTGTGAACCTCCTCTGGGCCCTCTCCAATGCCAGCACATCTTTTCTAAGATGAGGTGTGCAAAACTGTTCACAATACTCAAGGTGAGGCCTCACCAGTGCCTTAGCATCACATCCTTGCTCTTGGATTCTAGACCTCTTGAAATGAATGCTAACATGGCATTTATCTTCCTCACCACTGACTCAACCTGCAAGTTAACCTTTAGGGTGTTCAGCACAAGGACTCCCAAGTCCCTTTGCATCTACAGATTTTTGGATTTCCCCTCCATTTAGAAAATAGTCCGTACATTTATTTCTACTACCAAAGTGCTTGAACGTACTTTTTCCAACATTGTATTTCATTTGCCACTTTCTTGCCCATTCTCCTAATCTGTCTAAGGCCTCCTGCATCCTACCTGTTTCCTCAACACTACCTGTCCCTCCATCATACCCAATTAGTACCATTTGCCTGAATTTGGCCCATTTCTCTTTAAATCTCTTCTATCTATTATTTATCCAAATTTCATTTTACATGTTTTAATTTTATCTGCCTCCGCCACTTCCTCCGGCAGCCTGTTCTGGTTAACCACTGCCTTCTGTCAGCCACTCATTTACGCTAATCCTATATTAGTCCCGATTTTTATTTGGCTTGCATTCCTATCAACTTCTCACCACCTCCATCTTTGATGCTACAACTCACTCACATATTATGAGCAATTTAGAACGGCCAATCAACCTACCAATTGACATTTCCATGTAACATGGAAAGAAACATGGGCACCCTGAGGAAACCCATGCAGCTGCAACCTCAAAATAAAGTTTCAGTCATTTCCAAATGCAGGTGATCTGAATTGCCAGAAAGAGGAATCTTGCAAAATCTTAATATGTGAGCACAGAATTTTTACCAAAAAAAAACAATCATTGTATTTGTGATGTGTACTTTTGGTGGCGAAGCATAAAAGTTAATTGGGTTAAAATTATGGTTTACTGTCAGCAGCATGAACATGACCAAGCCAGAGTTGTTAAGTTACATTCTGTGTTTCAATAACTAACGTGTCAAGAACAGACGATATATATTGGAGGATTTTGGATGAAGAATGAGTTTAATCGACAACAAAAGCTGCACTGAGAGTAAAAGCCAAGACTGCAATTCAGTGGGCATTTTCAAATGATGCCACAAACATTGAGCTCAAGATTTATGAATGCAGACAGAGCCCTGAGCCTAGATTAAATAGTAACCTTAACCTCACTCTGGGCTCTTTGTTGAGCAATCTAAAGCCAGTAACGTGACATCAGTGCAAAGTGACTGGAGCTCATTGCTGACATTTGCCCTGAAGTTTTATGCCTTCTTTCAGCAAGTATTGTCCAGTGGGTGTCTGCTCACATTACTCTTCTGTAAAACACTGACAAATAATTCCAAAATTATCAATGTTTCCTTATCAGCAGGACGTTTTCCTATCACTTATAATTGTTATTTCTAAAATTTCCTTTGACTTTTTTATAGCTTATGTGCTTATAAAAGTAAAATTTTGACAAAATGTGAGAGAGAAAAAAATGTAGACAAAAACATAATATTTGCGCTGGTTTTGAAATCATGTGTTACATCAGGATCTTGTTTGTCATTGTGGGAATACTTTTAGTGCTTTGTGTTCATCCTCCTGTCACCACAGTAAACCAAATGAAAGCCTTCGAGCTCAAAAGCATTGAGAAAATATCTTTAGATCTGCCTGTAATCTAATTAGCCTCTTCATACTGCTAAGTGTGGCCCCAAAGGATATTTTCTGAGCCATGCCACAAACCAGTTTGTGCTGAAACAATTTATAAGAACTATGAGCAGAGTTTTCATTTGACAATCTTTGCTTGTTGACCACAAGCTGTGAATGTGTTCAGCTGAGAACTGTAGTCTGTTGGACTGCACTCTAACATCAATTGCAATAAAAACTTCTCTTTCAGTCTTTCATGGTAATGCCGTCTATAATGAGTCTTTCAGCTTGGCCTACAGTCCTTCACTCAAATCTTCCTTGTCAAGTGCATCACAACAATCGCAACGCTGTCACTTTCCGAGGTTCTCCCTCATGGGTAAAGGGTCTAACATTCCTCATCCTTAAGTGCATCCCTTGCTGTATGGCCAGATTTTACATATTACCAATGAAGTAGGTCTATTTCCATTAGTGCTTCAATAAGAACACTTTCACAGTGAATTCATAACCAATTAAAGGGCCATCCATAATTTGTATGCTATTCCTTATGTACTATATTCTGAACATTAACCCTCATTCAGCCTTATTAGTTTCAAAAAGTATTTGACTCATGTGAAAATTATAATTGAACTCTAATTGTTATTATGCCCAAAATGATCAAACATTTTTTAAACTGAACTTCCTCAATTTTTTTTAATTTGTTCTTAGAAATATTGAAATTTAACAATGCCTATATTTATTTTTCATTGTCTATTCCTTTGTGAAGGTTGTAAATGGTGCAATTACTGCAGCCCTTCCAGTGATAGAGCTTGCATTATTGTTTTAACTGGTGAATTTGGGGCTTTGAAAACAATGGGGCTCTGTGTCCAAGGCAGAATAGTGTGTGAATTAAAATTGACATTATTACTTTTGTATATGATACTTTTTGCAGGAGAAAGGGGGATTTTCAGTCACATTTTGGAAGGCTGTTGTAGTACATGTTTTGGTATATCATATAATGGTTGGTATAAGGGTAAATATTGATTCTGCTCGTAGAGTGAAAATTATTCTATACTTGCTGGTAGTTTTAGTATTATTTTTACTGCTCTAACAAACAACCATTATTTCATTGCAGTTCTGACATTTGTAGCAGGTACTGTGGGACCATCAAAGAGAACTAAGATCAAAAAAATGGGTCATGCATAAGCAAAAATTCACCATGCTGATGTATTTGAGTGACTGACCTCAAGTTGTTAGTAATGGCCTACATATGATAAGAATATTTTTTTTAAATAACATGAGAAAGCTTCAGTCACCTAATACAATTGTTTGGAAAACTAAGCAATTTTTTTCCAATTAGTTTTCTGCTGGACTGAAATTAAATTAAACTGTTAAAAGCTGCACTTCGGTCAAACATTTGATTCTAATGAACCACAATGGCTAGATGAGAATCTAACTAACCCCTCACATTTATGGTAACACACACTCAAAATTCTTCATCATAGTCATGAAGCAGGACCTCAGTTCAAAATATCTTCAATTCCTTCCCCCCCACCACCCCCACCCCCGACAGATGCTTTCTGGCCCGCTGATTTCATCCAGTATTTTGCTTTTCTTTACCTCAGATTCCACCATCTGTAGTTTCCTGGGCCTGAACTTTTTTCACACTGGTGTTGACGTGAATTCCTCAGACATTCCTCAAAGTGGATGAAAAGGCTTTGAGAACACGGCCTGTAAGAATTATTTTAAATATCCTGGTGAAATTGGAAGCCAATAAATGGATATCCAATGGAAAATTAAAGGAATATCTTTAAAGAGGGATGCCAGAACTTAAAAACTACTTATCTTTTTAAAAATGTTATTATTTGTTCTTTCATGGGATATGGGCATTGGTGGCAAGATCAACAGTGCTTCAACATTGTAATGCAACAGGGTGAACATAAATTCTGACACTTGGATGATGCTTCAGTCCAGCATTTTTCTGTAGAGGTATATCAATACATTGTGCTCATACAATAATGCTGACATTGCAAAGGAGAATAAATATGACAATTCTGCAATAAAGCCACTGAAAATGACTACATCCAATAATATAGTAACATTGTGCAGCAAAGGTATGAAATCCCAAAGGTAAAAATATATGCAAGAGATTCTGCAGATGTTGGAAATATTAAACAACAGTATAAAACAAAATGCTGGAGGAGCTCAGCAAGTCAGGCTGGTGATCTGCAGTGAAGTACTTTACATGAGAAAATAGAAATGTAGATCAATGGCTGCCTTGAGTTGTTCTCTGATCTTTGCAATCCTCTCCTCATATAGTAATGAAATGTTTGCAAATGGATTGCCAAGGTCAGAGAACAACTCAACCCAACCATCAAACACCCGCTCTACACATTTTCCAAGTTATTTCCATCTTTATCGATATTTGAGTGAGAGGATCTATATTTTATTGAGAAATTTAGGTCATATAATACTTATAACTTGAAAGCAAAGGGAATTAGGAGCTCATTTAAATCATTACAACACACACAAAATGCTAATGGAACTCATCAGGCCAGCCAGCATCTATGGAAAAGAATAAACAGACGGCATTTTGGGTCGAGACCCTGCTTCAGGACTGGAAGAAAAGATTGCGTCACTTAAATCTTTACTTGATAATACAGAGAGCTGTTGATGTCTGGAATGTGTTGGTGAGGAGGTGCTAGAATCAGATATATTTACTACATTTAAGAGGCATTTGGACAGACACTTAGGATGGGCTCCTAATGCAGACAAATGGGATTAATGTGGGTGGACAGAAAGGTTGATATAGCTCTGGTTGGTGGTGGGAAGGTTTCTATGCTCTGTTCATCTTTGATTTTTTTCTGAGTCTAACAAGGAAACACAATACAAATAATGCACAATTTCATGTCTTGAAATGTAGACTAAAGATCAAAATTGTTACTTTGGACTTGCATGTCAGGGTTTGTTATTTTGGAACATACATACTACCGTGTAGCACATCACAAAATGGAGACAGCAGAGCAGATGAAAGGATGTTGATTCTTTCACACTGGAAATTTCTTTTCCATAGCAATCAGAAAACTAGTGTTTCACATGGTAAGTTTTAATTGCCAAATGGACCTTGAGAGTAGAAACACTGGAAAGGTTTCTACTTGCAGGAGAACTTAAAAATAGCAAGAAATACAAGGGCAGTTGTTCATTTAATGGAAAATTTAGAAGAAATATTTTGCCAGGAGATGGTTGGAATATGAAGTCGGCTGCCTTCTGGAGTTGCTCTGTTAAATTGCTGTAATCGGTTTAGCTAAATAAACTGGAGAGAAATAAATTGCAGAATACGCTGCAGAGGTGAGATGACAAAAGATGAGATGAGGCTGTGTGGGGTATAAACATTAGCAAATAACATTTGACCTGTTTTCTTACTGTAAATTACAGTTGACCTCAAAACCAAAAAGGTCTTGACTGTAAGAAGCTAATAAATACATGTCTATTTTATATTAAGTATCTTAGTAAAAATAAATACTGTATATCCATCTATGTTTATGCTATGAAAAGGAGCATATTTCTTGTTGACTACATCATTGTTTACAAGTGTTAGTCATTTATTTCTTGCTCTGCTGGACTGCACACGTGTTGAGAATTGATCACAAGTGCTACAGTCACTTATTTCCACAGTATTAGATAGCACGGAGGTTTTTAATGTGTGGCTGAAGTCATCCAAGGGTATCGCAATGCTATTCGGATATGTGTCCTAATTACATTGATTCTTAGAAGTGTACTTTCTACTGATTCAACCACCTGCAAAGTACATCAAATCCCTAAGCAAGACAGTGTTGAGTTTATAAAAGATTCATAACTTGAATAGATGCTTCAAAGAAACTCTCAAAATCATGGGCCTGTGGACTACAGAAACATCTTATTTCTGATAGTCAAATTGGATAAACCCAAAATGTAGCAATCCACAATGGAATCTATACCTTGATATGTAGTATATTGTGCATCAATATGGAATCCACAGATGCATGATATTCATTTTGAAGATAAAAACAGGAATAATGTATGTCATTAATAAAATTAAAGGAAATTAAAATTAGAGGAAATATAAAGTATCTTCGCCAATACACTAGCCTCTATTCTCAAATTTAATTTTACAGAAATTGCATAAAGTTTGGAAAGTCATAAAAAGATTCATGACTCAAATAATTAATTACTACACTAATAATTAAGCTCTGAAACTTTAAATATCTTATTCTCCTTAATTTCAAATGTATTTTATGGGCAAAGTCATTGAACTACTTGTAGGTGACTGGAGATTACAGAATTTAAGATAGATTTGTCATAGAAATTACTTGGTTTCTTACTTGCCCTTCACACTTACTTGTTGAGCAGCCAGTACAGGTCAGTACTGAAGTATGTTATGCTGTAATTGGAAAGTAGATGAGCCTCACAAGAAACCCATTTTAAAAATTACATTGCAGTTTTTAAATTGGCTTTCTTCCCATTTGATTAATGAACTTGCTCAAATTGATGAGTGTAGTTTCAATTTCTCTTAAAAATCCCTTTGAATTTGCCAGTCCTAAAAAATGTATTTCTACAAGATTTGCTCTTCAGTATTGTAGACACCCTCAACATGAATTGTTCTTCTAAAGCATTGCACTGCATACTTATTTGAGCTAACTCAATGTCCTATTTGCCAGTTCAGCTTGCAGCTATCTCTCAGTGAGAAACACTAGTGTATCACAGGGCTGACATTGTTCAATTAATGGGTTGTTGATGGCTACAAAGCCAGCTGCCATGTTCTTTTGTCTCTGTTGGTAGTTCTAACATGTCATTTTAATATCAAGGAGATTCCATGAGTTGCATTTTTGGCCCACTGCAAATTGCCCAATAAGTGAAAGAACAGAAAGTTGTAAGCGCAAGTTGCAGCCAAATTAAATCAAATAGTTTCAATTGATTAATTTCTTTCGAGCTACAGCACAGAATAGACCCATGCAGGCAACTGACCCTCGGCACCTAGCACCTCATCCACCGCACCGCCCGCTCCCCCGACAAACAGCCCCCAATTTAACCTTAAGCTAATCATGGAACAGTTTACAATGATCAATTATCCTTTGGACTGTGGAAGGAAACCGGAGCAACTGGAGGAAACCCCAGACATTCCACGGGGAGAACATACAAACACCTTAGAGTGAAGACCGGGATTGAACTCTGTTCTCCAGTGCCAAGAGCTGGAATATCATGCTAACTGTAATGCTACCATGGTGCCCAATTTCTTGCACTAATTTTTGAGAAAACATTGTCAGAAAGAGCCCACTTACACCAAGGTCTAATAATGAGTAACTGATCAATACAGAAATATATCAGGACTCCAAGTTGTGCCTATAATTTGGTATGCTCAAGATTACATCTGTTAGTTTTCAATATGAGTGTGCTCACTCACTGAGGATTTGCCAGTACAGTTGGTTCCTTTTCTTAAAAAAAAAGGACGCCTGTTGCAGATTGTTGTTGAGTCATTTAGTCAGTTCTGATTCTTCGTGACCTCATGGACCATTGGGTCCATAGGCTTTTCATGACAAGACATGGAAGTAGATTGCCAGGCCTTTCTTCTGCACAGGTACTGCTGCTGCTGCCTCGGTTGGGACCCGGCTGGGTTTGAACTCCAGACCATCTGCCTTGAACTCCAATGCTGATGCCACTACACTACTGGCCAGTATTGTTACAGTAATACCATTTTACTTACAGCAATAGTTGATTAAACTTCTTTGATTTTTAGAAATTATGAATGGTCTTAGCCTGTTATTGATACTATTTCTTTTTTTTTTGCACGAATGGATGTGAAAGATTTAGAGAGGGTTAGTGCAATGCTATCACAGCACAGGGCATCAGAGTTCGAAGTTCAACTCATCACTGTCCGTAAGGAATTTGTACGCCCGCCCCATGACCAGATGTGTTTCCTCCGGGTGCTCTGGTTTCCTCACACGGACCAAAGATTTGCCTGTCAGTAATTAATTGGTAATTGTAAGTTGCTCTGTGATTGGGCTAATGTTATATAAGTGAGTTGCTGGGCGGTGCAGCTCGTTGGGCTCGAAGAATCTGTTCCGCGCTGTTTTTTTAAAATAATATCTTATGAGGGAAATGTTGAGTGAGCTAACTTGGGGTCTGCCTTTGGAATGGAGTAGGATGAGAAGTGATTTCATAACAATATACATGATGATAAGAGGCATAGACAGAGTGGACAGCTAACATCCTTCTCCCAGAGTGGAAATGGTTAGAACAAGAGGGTATAATTTCAAGGTGATTGGAAGAAGATATAGGCAGACATCCCACCTCTCCCAGAAGTTCCGGGAGTCTCCCGCATATTGATAGCAGCTCCCTGACACCCGCAAATTATATACAATATCCCAGAAATCGATTTTTTTGAGTGAGAGAGAGAGAGAGAAAATGAACGAACAAGAGAACCATGGCAGAGTGTTCCCAAAAAAATGAAAAAATGAAACGCACTTCACCCCAGACTACACTAAAGTGTACCCCTGCCTAATAGAGGTCAAAATAATGACAGTGTTGCTCACTGCACTGTTTGCAACAGTGACTTTTCTATTGCCTATGGTGGGTTAAAATGTAAAAGACATGTTGAGGTGAGTTTAACAGGTGTCATTCGTTCATTAGGATAGCTAACATTATTTAAACTAGCTGGCGAGCTGCTAAGGAGCTACTCTATTGCAGGCATGCCACCTCTCCCGGGAGTCTCCTGCAAATTGATGGCGCTACTTCCCTGAAATGAGTTTTTGCAGGGTAGGATGTCTGTATAGTGGGAATGTCAGGAACACAGTTGGTATTTTACACAGAGGGTGGTGGATACATGGAATGTGCTGCCAGGGTTGGTGGTAAAGGTTGATACATTGGAGATGTTTCAGATATGTAGGCACATAGATGGGAGGGAAGGGTTGAATTGATCTTAGAGTAGGTTAAAAGGACCTGTACTGTTCTGTGCTAACATGATGTTAGCTTGCATTTATGCAGTGAATCATGAAGTCACAGAGTTGTGTGGCGGAACTGATGACCCCTTGGACCATAATGTCCATGTTCATCATAAGTTGTTCTCTTAAACCTATTTTCCAGTTTTCAGTCTGCTCCTTGGAGTTTGCATTTCCTCAACTGCTCACCCAGGTACCATTTCAATATGCTGAGGAGCTCCACCATCCCATCAACTAATGAGTTTCAGGTTAAAGTTTTCAATTTTAAAAAAATATAAGTGTTCATTCAGGTGATGCGGGATTCACAGCTGAGCCAGTATTTAATTGTTCATCCCTAGTTGCTGTGAAGAAGTTGGTGAGTAGTTTTCCTGAACTACTGCAGTCTGTGAGGTGCGGCTCTGCAACCTCTCATTTATAGGACTGGACTTGTTGACATTCTGATCAGTGATAGCCTACACATTTCTGGTGCTGGACTTGGAAATATTGTTGAATGTCAAAGATAGATACAGTTGTTCACTCACTCTCTCACTACCTCTCTGCCCCATGCCTGAAATCTGGTGGTTTCCATCTTCCCAGCATTGATTTGTCTAGCATTCTGACACCTGCAAGATGGCTGTGGAAATTGGGTGCGAATATTCCATGTGGAGCTGTTTCTGTGGATACGTCACCAGGCAACAACAGGAGGTGGACTAAGAAATCCAATGAGTATCCATCTAGTCCGTGCTGGGACAGGTTAATCCATTGGTGGGTGTGGGTCCATTTCTTTGGGTTGCATCATCCTAGATTACAGGAGATATTGCAGAAGTCCTACTTGAGAGATGCATTCATTACACTGGTTAACAGAAGAAAGAAAGCCTGAGGAGCAGAGCCAAGCAAAGTTGGCACCGCGGCGAAGCTGTGTCTGAATGGTGTTGAACACAAATCAGCATGAGCTTGCCTCTGCCACTTTTTGTTCTACTGCACTCCATCCATTTTCCTATTAATGTGCCCTTTAGCAATATGCCAGAGGTGGAGCAAGATGAGAAAAACTGGAATGTGATATATAATGTCATTAAAAATAGTTTCACAGTGTAAGGCATTGACTTCCAAGCCAGTTGCACAGAGTTTAGCAATCTGATATAATTTATTCTATTGAGGAGCTGGCATTCCTACCTGCCATCACTTCTGCTGATAGATTAGGATATCAGAAATGGAATGAAGGCAGCAAATATGATTTTCAGTCAGTGCTGTGTGCACTTCTACTGCCTAATAATGGGAGTCTCAGATTGTGATGAAATTGCTTTCCGACAGGTGAGCTAATTTTAACATGCTCAGTATTAAACTATAGTTTTCAGTGGGAATAGAAATGGATGGTTTTCATCCCCTTCCACTTCATCATATAAATGAGTTCTGTATTTGACACAGCCTTTGTCACTTGATATAAAATGAAATTGGAGTCTATATAAAACAAATACGATGTGCCTCAAAGCTGTATGAGATGTGTTTGAGCTAATGGTTCCTACAGTGAATCCCAAGAGAATACCACACAGAGAGACTGGAAAAGACATGTGGAAGTTAACTGTGTGAATAAGTTCAAATGCTGTGTGAATGGGACAATGGATCAGATAGTTCAAGAATATAGGACAGGCTGGTATAAAGTCAAAAGGGAGTTAAGGTAATTAAATCATGTGGATCCTCCCACTAACAACCAGAATTAAATAGGAATTTTAGTGGATCCACCTCCAGTGTCTGCAGCAAGCTAAATTTGAGATTTTTATTCATAACCAAGATGTGGTCATCATGAAAAATACTACACTTTATCACTTTCTCGTTGCCTTTCAGAAGGTAATGGTGAAACTCATTCTTGAAACACTGGAATGTTTTCAGTAAGTACCATTGAGAGTCCCAAAATGTGCAGTGCTGTGCCTAAGTCTTAGACACATATACACACATATATATATATATATATATATAAAACCAGGGTGTCTAAGATGTTTGCACAGTACTATATTTGTCAACGTGGATTGGAGAGCGAGTTTGTAAATCTGGTGGGAGCAAAGGATATTGGGAATGATGAGGGTGGAGTGCTGTGGGAGGGGTGTGGGACAGGTGGTAGAGAAGGAGTGTCGGGCGGGGGGTAGTGTGGGTGCAGACAAACTCAGCCCTGAGACACCAGGCAAGGTCATTTGATTCCAAACAATTGGTTTATTGATCATTACTAAATATCTCTCTGGTACTTCTCACTCACTCCCCTCTCCTTTCCCCTTTTCCCAACCATGGTTTTCCTCTCCCTGCTGCCTTCCCACTCTCAGTCCATGATAGAGACCCATATCAGGATCAGGTTCATCATCACCCTCATATGTCATGAAATTTTTGTTTATGTGGCACCAAATCAATGGAATACATAGAATTACTGCTGTACTGTGCAAAAGTCTTAAGCACACTAGCTATATAAACAGTACATGCCTGAAACTTTTACATAGTACCATAGATTCAGGGGTAATTACATATTTCCACTATGCTGCAGAAAGGAACTTAAAAGATTGTGTGATCCATATACAAAAGTAAAAGATGCAGTGATTGAAGATATAGAAAATGAGCCTTGAAGAGTTCTAATAGCCCATGTCATTGGAAGTACTCTCGGCAAACACAGTGTCAGTGATGAAGTAATTCAGAACTTAGTGGTGTATAGGCTACTTTAATACAGCCCCTCTTATCCATCTGGAGACTATTACATCATGCTTTGTGGATTATGCAAAGTATTTTCAGAATAAGGCATACCTTTGACTGCAAGAATCAATTTCTGAGTTTTGTATTCATGCAGGGTTTGACTAACTTTTCAGCCAGTGTTGACCCTGTGATGGTGGTTGTGGGGATTTAGAAAGTGATCGTGATTAGATGTCATGAAGAATTGATTTGACATTCCCTCACTGGACATTGTCACTGCTCAACTGTGCATGCGTTATTTACCTTTTGTTATTCCATACCTGAATGTTACCCAGATCTTGTAGTATGTTGGCACAGCATGAGGACTGTGAAAGGTGGTAAACTCAGCGCAAACATTTCCAATTCCAATCTCATGATGCAGGTAAGGTCATTAATTCATCTGTTTCGCATGAAACTCCTATAGCAGTATTCCAGGTCTGAGATGAATGATCAACACACAAAATGCTGGAGGAGCTGGCAGCATCGAAGAAGGCTCTCGGCCCAAAACGTTGACTGTTCATTTCCCTCCATAGATGCTGCCTGATGTGTTCAGTTCCTCCAACATTTTGTTTCTGTTGCTCAAGACTTCCAGTATCTGAGATGAATGATTTAACAGCCAAAATCATCTTCCCATTCCTTGTGAGACATCTGAAGCTGTTTTTCACTGATTGTCCTTCTGATTATCAATGACCAATTTTCTAAGAGATCTTTGCTATATGGAGTCAAACACTGCCTTATTTCCCAGGTCAATCACTCTTTAATTATCTAGGAAAGTTAGCTCATTTGTCTGTGTTTTGACCAAGGTTGCAATGAAGTCTGGAGTGTAGTCCTGGTGAAACATCAAGCAGGTTATTAGTTTGTAAAGAGTGTATGATTGCACTGTCAACAAACCTATCCATTATGTTTTTGATGTCTGAGAGTAGGCTGATTGAAACTAATAGGCTGAATTGGATTTATGCTGCTTTTTATGGACAGGATGTATTTGGGCAATTTTCTGCATCATCTGCTAGATGCCAATATTATGGTCATACTAAAATAGCTAAGCTAAAGACATATTTAATTCCGGAGGACGTCTTCAGCATTGTAGATGAGATATGTTGCAACCCATAACCAATTTCATAGCCACTTCTTTATAATGATGTGACTTGAATTTTGATGAAACCGGGATGTGTGATGTGGGGATATGCAGAGGAGGGCACAAGGATGATCAAATTAGTATTTCTGTTTAAAGATGGGCTTAAATCTCTACTATGTACAAGCTGGACAGACTCAGAGAGCAATGCCTCATGTTGGATGATTAATTGTCCAACATCATTCCAACTGGATGTGGCTTATAGAGCCTAAATGTGACCCACTGGTTCTAGTATCACTTAGCAAGGTTTGGTTGTAGTGCACACAGAGGTGGATTTGATAATAATGATTTATGATCCGTGAAAGCAGGAAAAATTTTGAAGCATGGCTCTAGGGCTTTTTGCAGACCAAAACCCAACATCTGTGCTTGCATTACATGGGAAGTACTATGTCATGAACAGGGCAATTATTCAAAAAATACTAAGCAACAATTTATTTACTTGAAAAAGGAAGAGCTGATTAGGAATAGTCAGTCTGGCTCTTCACATGGAGAAATCCAGTCACAGGAATTGGATTGAGTCTCTTTGAAGAGGTATCTAAGAAGGTTGATGTGGGCAGAGCTGTAGGTATTATTTATACATGTTTTAGTAAGGCCTTTGGTAACGTCCTGCATTCTGGGACAGTTCAGAAGGTTAGAGTGTATGGGATCCAAGGTAAGCTGGCAAACTGAATCCAAATTTGGCTTGGTGATTGGAGGCAGTGAGTGGAGGTGTATGGATGTTTTTCTGATTAGAAGTCTGTAACCAGTGGTGTATGGCAAGGATCAGTGCTAATACATTTAATGTTTGAATTAAATTAAAATTGATTTGTTATTATCAATGTACCAAACTTACTGAAAAACTTGCCTTGCATTTCAATTCATTTACAATGGTGCATTGATGTAGTACAAGGCGAAACAATAAGAGTGCAGAATAAAGTGTTACAGTACAGAGAAAGTGCAGTCAGGTGGACATTAAGGTACAAGGTCACAATGATGTAGATTGTGAGGTCAAGAGTTCATCTTATTGTACATAGGAGACATTTAATAGTCTCACCACAGCAGGATAGAAACTGTCTTTGATCCTGGTTGTATGTGCTTTCAGGCTTTTGTATTTTCTGCGTGATGGAGGGAAAAGAGAGAATGTTTGAAGTGAGTGGGGTCTTTGACTATACTGGCTGCTTTACTGAGGCATGAAGAAGTGTAGACAGAGCCCATAGAGGGACTCTGGAGATTTGATGTGTCTGTTAATGATTTGGACGTGATTGTTGGAAGTGTGATAAATCTGTGCATGATCTGAAATTTGGTGGTGGTGTTGGAGCATGAAGAAAATGTTCAAGGCATGATAGATCTCAGATGGAGAATTCAGCAAAGTGAAAGCAAATGACATTTAATTCCAACAAGTACAAAGTGATGCATTTTGGGAAATCAAATTAGAGTGGGAACATGCACTGCAAGTGGTAGTGCCCTAAAGAGTGTTGATTATTAGAGAGGCCTTGGAGTACACATCCTTAGTGCACCAAAGGTAGTAACACAAGTAGATGGGATTATGATAAATGCATTATGGCATACTTGTCTTCATAGTTTGGACATTGAAAATAAGAGTTGTGATGAGCTGTTATAACTTTACAAACCAACGATTGGACCACACTTGTAGTATTGAGTGTAGTTCTGGTTGCCATGCTAAAGTAAGGATATGATTACACTGGAGAGAGTGTAGAGGAGATTCAACAGGAATTTGCTTGTACGGTATTGGAGGGCTGGAGTTGTAAGGAGAAATTGGATAGCCTGGGTTGCTTTTCCTGAAGCAAAGGAGGCTGAGAGGGTGATCTGACAGAGATGCATAAATTTATAAGAGGCATTGATCAGGTAAATTTTAAGAATTATTATGTAGAAGGCTGTTGAGATCAGGAGCATGTTGCTAGAGAGGATGGCACAGGCAAATGCAATCACACAACAGTTTCTAGAGTTTACAAAGAACAGTGCAAAATACAATCAAGTGAGTGGCAGTTTTGTGGGTAAAAACGCCTTGTTCATCAGAGGTCAGAGGAGGATGTTCAGACTGGTTCAAGCTGACAGGAAGGCAACAGTAACTCGAATAAACACGCATTACAACAGTGGTGTGCAGAAGAGTATCTCTGAATGCACAACACGTTGAATCTTGAAGTGGATGGGATACGGCAGCAGAAGACCAGACAAAGTAGCTACTGAGTGTGAATCTATAACAGAGCTCAGTGCTTTAGCATGGCTTACAATTCGACACTTCATATGACTGGTACTGCACCTACACTCATTAAAGTGGGTTTGGTCACCTTGCTTGATGGTAATGAGGAATGTACTGGCTTGAATCGTGGTAGAGGATAATTCAACCTTCATCCAGAGCTTACCATGGGTGTACAGTTTTGAGTCAGTCAATCTGTTCTGAATTTATTTTTCTTAGGACAGTGGTAGTACTGCACAACACAATGGCAAGTAGTTTGGTGAGGATGAGGTTAACACGGTGCTCTTCCTCCATGCTTTGTTACACCACATTGCTCAGTCACTGTTTACTTGCATACTCTTCATGGCTTGTCCAACGTCATCAGTAATTATACTACTATTAATTCTTGGGGAATGGACATGGAGGATGTAGGTTCTGTGCTCTTGTTGCCCACTGTGTGTCTTGCAAGTGGATTTTATTGTAGAGGAACACCGAATCATCAGTGAAGGTTAGGTGGTAGATGTAATCATCAGGAGGCAGTGCTGTTTAAGTCCAGTGGAGCCATGTGTCTTTCCAGTGTGTTTTTCCCCCTATGACTGTATGTACCTGTCTTGCCACGTCTGAGGGGTCTTCCCTGCTTCTGGATTGACTCATAATGAATTGGCTTTACACTGTATCACAGTACATATGACAATAATATACCAATATGGATGTTAAGTGAAAATTAATTTTGCAAGCATTTTTATCAGAGATATGCCATGGTACCACATGTTTGTAAAGAAGACTTCATGGGCTCAGCTGAGCTTGGGGGTACAATTTCTCTTTGTTGAAGACACAACGTAAGGGCATAAATAGGTGGAGAAGAATTTTCAATATCAGCCAAAATATTGGCAAAGGTACCTAGAATCAAGCTGCACAGGACTTTATTTTCTTACAATGAATGGCTTCAAACCAGAAGATCTGTTCACCACATTTAAGCAAGGTCATTGAAGCTCCGGTAGAAGCAAGAAAGGACACAGGTAGAGTGGAGCTTGAAAAACTCTGAGAGAGCGAGAAAGAGAGAGAGTGAGTGTGGGGACTTTTAATACAAGCAGATTCACTTCTGTTTTGCATCTCATTGTGAATTCTGTTTAACCAACTTCACAGCTGCACAGTGGTTTCCTTTTATTTGGGGTATTTGTGAGAATCAAAAATGATTTTAAAGAAACTACATTGTTTTGAATTCAAAACACAATGGCTCTCAGTTAATGTTGCAGCAAACAGAAGGTGCCTCCACACAGCAGCTGCTGTTGCCTGCATTGATATAAAATGGTAACCAAGCAAGCTAAATTCATCTTCAGTACTTGGACTTGCTGAGGCTGTTGAAGCACTGTTTGAAATTTTATGCAGAATATTCATTAAAATTTCAGTGGAAAACTAATTCACCATGAAGAGCTGTTGCCGGGAGAAAAGGTCCCTTGGGGAGATGAAGGATGCAGGCAAAATGGGATTTTGGAGAGTTTTGGTAGTCAGGAGATCGGGCATCTTGAGCTGCAGTATGGCTCAAATATTTTTCAGACTGGAAGGTAGGGGCAATGTCAATGTGGCAGACAGAAGTGCACCTGAGTTAAAATTAAGGTATTTACAAGCCAGGGCTTAAAATAGGACATTTACTTAATACATGCAAGGGACTTCTGGTTTTTTAGAGGGAAAAGCTGTCCTAGAATTTAAAAACAAACCTGAAAGTCAAGTGAAAGACAAGTTGCTGGGTGCACTGAGACAGGCTGACCCATGACATCACCTAGTGGTAGAACCTGAAACTACAGGGAGATGGTTTGAGCTTCACAATGAGCATACAAATGTAACGTACAAATCCTAACATGGGAATTGTCTGAGACAATGGTTATGTGTGATACTTTGAACATATTAGTAGATTACCAACATCATTGTCCACAAATGGTATCAGTGCATGTTCATGCTCTGTAATTAGAAATTACAAATGAACTTGTAAAGAAAAATTCAGAAATGTGCTACTCCTCAGCTGAGTTTACAAAATGATGATTGACAGACATCAGTCATCTGTTAATGCTGTTATTTGATAACTAATGATGTAAAGTCTGTGATGATATTATTTTGCTTTTCCATCATAAAATATTACAGGAATTGAATATAAGAACCCTACAATCTAGTTTTACTATTCAAGCTTCCTCACCTCAGCTCACCTCCAGCAGCCTTCCCATGGGGGCTGAGTTGATTTTCAGAGCCAATAGAAAACTGCTTACTCTACCGCACCTAATACAGTTTGGAACCAAGATCACTCCAAACCCGAGCTGCAGTTAGCAGATAATGGTTGCATTTGCATAGGTTCAGCAGCCAAGCTCCAAGTCATTGTCAGTTTTCTCACCCATGCTTGCAAGTGAATGCTCCTTGAAGACAACATGCG
Source organism: Hypanus sabinus (assembly GCF_030144855.1). NCBI lineage: Eukaryota > Metazoa > Chordata > Chondrichthyes > Myliobatiformes > Dasyatidae > Hypanus > Hypanus sabinus. Next base: position 41,862,328 of record NC_082739.1, read on the forward strand.
CAAGACAAAGGTCCTCCTACAACTTGTCCCATTGTACAACACCACCCCCTATCAATGTTGACCACTTCTCACATCACAGAGCCACTCTCAGACAAACGTTGAAAAACGAGATTCAATATTTCTGCAGTGTGTCATTGAACCGTTGAGAAGGTGGGCGTGTGAGGACTTAAAAACAACAGGCTTTTTTTCATAGATAGTGCAGGGAGGTGCCTGACAAGGTGGGTGGGTGGATAGTTTGTGAATTTCTTCATTCCATCTGTGTCGTGAATGCTGGGTTTCTATGTGGAACCAAAGGATCTTAACTTATTTACTGTATAAATTCCACAAGCAGCACTGCTGAGATGCCAGAATTGAATACTTGATAGCAAGGCCCACCCAAAGAAATTATTTTTTTCCATGCTATCCTATCAAAAGAAGGTGTCTTCACGGCATTGTTCCATAAACTGGCAATCTCCTGTCTGACCTGTCTCATTCATGGCTAGTACTATAAAGCTGATGTCAAAGCATCGGATTTTCCAGGCAATGATAGCAGAGTGACACTTGGGTCTGTCAGTGCTGGGTTCATCCCTGAGGGGCATTCCAGGAATTGAATTTTGTCTTGTAGAGTGGATGGTTTCTTTTGGTATGCAGTGACCATTGCTCAACAGCTTCCACATGGACTCCAGTGGCAAGGAGTACCAAGGTGGGTATTAATGCTGACACATTGGTGGGCACGTATATTCGTGCTAACCAACATAGGCACATGGTCTTTTGCACAGTGGGCTGGACCATGTGCAAAACATGATGTACTGTGGAGAGCATTCTAACTGATTGCATCACTGTCTGGGATGGCGGGGCCTCTGCGCAGGATCGGAAAAAGCTGCGGAGGGTTGCAAACTCGGCCAGCTCCGTCTTGGGCACTGCCCCCCCCCCCCCCCGCATCAAGGACATTTTCAAAACGTAATGCCTCAAGAAGGCAACATCCATCATTAAAGACCCCTATCATCCAGGGCATGCTCTTTTCTTGTTACTCCCATTGGAAGGGAGGTGCAAGAGTCTGAAAACACACATGAGATGTTTTAGGAACAACTTCTTTCCCTCCGCCGCCAGATTTCTGAACAAACAATGAACCAGCCCATGAACACTACTTCGCTATTTTGCTCTCTTTTTGCATTACTAATTTATTTTTTAATATATTTCTTATTGTAACTTATAGTATTTTTTATGTATTGCACTGTACTGCTGTCACAATGCAGCACATTTCACGTCATATGCCCATGATATTAAACCTAATTCAGATTCTGGCTCTGGGCAGCCAGACTGAATGTTAGGAGCTGAGAAGGAATGGGCCCAGTTACGGAGGGTGGATCAGAAACATGGGCCATGGGAGTAGCCAGAATTAGAAACTGGAGACCAAAATGTAACTGGCAATATGGATAGGAGAGTGGATGAGAGAAAGTAAAAGGAAGGAGAGATGCAGTGACCAAGGAATTCTTTGAACTTTTTACCCAGTGAGTGAGTGAGTGTGTGTGTGTGTGTGTGTGTGTGTGTGTGTGTGTGTGTGTGTGTGTGTGTGCGTGTGTGTTAAAAATAAAAGAGAAGAATATATTTATTTTGCAGTATACACATTATGCCATGATAACGTGAACCAATCAGTTGAACAAATGTGATCATTTATTATTCTATAAACATTTGAAATAAGTTTTTTAAAAAGCAACTTTAGCTTGTGTTGGCTTTTTCCCATTGAAATCCCGCATTGAAAATGACTGTGACTTTCAGAAAAATGCTATAACTTGCAATTATACAATCTTATTTCTATAAAGTTAAGTCCTATTACATTTGTCAATCAAGCTGATGTAATATTTTGTTAGCAATAGGTTACTTGGAAGTATGGTCAATATTTATTATGCAGTAGCCAGTTTTGCCATGCCCCAAAATGTGACAAATATGAAGAAAACTAATAATAATATTATCCTTTTTGGTAATAGTGGCTCAGGGATATTGTCAGATGGGCTGTTCTACTGTTCTTTGAGTTATGACAATACTACCTGAATAGACTGATGGAGCTTTGGTGTAATAATACATACACAGAAAGGAGTTCTGTTAACAAAGTAGCTTAACCCTGGTCTCAAAAATGGGACAGATTTACAACTGACTGAGAAACAAGGGCAAACACTTAAAAGTTCCTTAATACTGTAATCCATAAAATCTTTTATTTTGACTGTATAAAGTAAAATTCTCTTGATTTCACTACAATCAAAGACTTTGATTGAAGGCTTCTTTCCTCTTGCTATCAAAAGACAATTGAAATCCAGTGATTATCACAATGTCTTCATTATTTACCCTTTCATTTATCTCTCAACCTGGATTATTTGCTTTCATATTAGTTTCTGACTTTTGAGTGGTGTGGAGCACACAACAAAATATTCTCAAAGCAGATAGATGAATTTTGGAATGACTGCTTTTAAGTTTTGCAGTGGTTTCAACACTTGTACAAAAATCAATACTACATGAAAAAGGAAATTGAAAAACTCATTTCTGCGGCTGGTTGGATCATTCAGTAAAGAACAGAAAATTGGTTGGTTTTAAATTACTAATATTCATTTTGAGAGCATTGATCAGCTAGCCTGTCTTACTTGAACTTTTGGAAGAACCTAAGATTATTGACAGTTGAACCGGTGATGGGAAGAATCAGTTACAAGTTATCTTGTGTTCTAAAATTGTCAGAATAGGAAATAAGAGACGTGAGCAAAGGACTGGAACAGTGTCCCTCAGGGAAATGTTACTGCAGATGAAATGAGGTGATCTCGGTTCAGTAAATGAGCAATCAACCTTGCTGATTTTAAGTTAGCTTTTGACTGCCATAATGATGATAAATAGGAACAATAGCGCAAGTAACACAAGTGGGTTCGAAGTCCTTATCCCATAACAATTAAAAAAATATATATATTTATTATTGATTGGGCTGCAGCAGCGGAGAAGGTAAAAGGATTTCCACATCATTTTTCAAATAAATATCAAAGTTAATGAAAAATGAATTACTCGTTATTGCAAATTTTGTTGGTTTTTCGGACATTGCTGATGTTCTTTGTTTTAATCTTGTGTTTCAGATGGTAGAAAAATATAATAATAAATTAAAACTTACAAAGTTCATTTCTGAAGAATATCAAAGATAGATTTTAATATGTATATTAGAACTTGCTTAAGGATCAAAATTTAGTCTATATTTTTTAATGAAATTTCACAAACTGGCATTTTGCGAAATGTGCCTGGCATTATTTGGTAGTTTAAATTTTACATATATTCAGTGAAATGGTTTTTTTTTTCCCTTAATACTTCTAATAACTAGGCTGAGCTGCTGTAGCCTACTTCCATTGATCTCAACAGTAGCAATGATTGGTGGGAATAAGTCATATTCTATTTGAATAAAAGTTCTTACAAGATGGAGCAGACTATTGTTTTCTTTCACTATTTAATTAAATGGTACAAGTTTAGAGTTACAATTATGAAGCTTCAAAATGAATGGTGTTGTTAATTTATTAATCTAATCTAATTTAATGTAGATCTGAAGCCAGCTGCTGCTGTGGCTTAATCCCAGGAGGGAGTTTGGGGGATGGTGGGGGAGAAGGAGATCAGTTCAGGTGATCTTGAGTGAAGCTGAGAGAACAGTAAAAGCTTTCTTAAAAATAATTTATGATTTCCTAATTTAACATTTGCTGTTCTGTCTGCTTTTCCTTGTTCAGCCACCTCAAACTGGATTGCTGGTGACCTCAGATGAATTCATCCTTAAGGTTATTATAAAAAAAACGGGCAGACTTTCTTCAGTAGACCTTGACTGAAACCTGCAGCTTGATGGGATTTTAGTTGTAAAGGGTGGCTTTAATGTATGTACATGGATATTATACAATGTAAGGTGTCTTGCATGCTGAGTTAATTATGTACAATAGCATGAACAAACAGAAATGCTTCCTTTTAGCAATATTTCTTATGTAATTTTGTATTTTTGCACTTCAGAACAGGTCACCAAAAACTCACCCAAAATATTAGTAGATTTGCTCTTTGCCTTAGCACAATGACTTGTGCAAGAACAGCAGTGCTATCAAGGCATTAGTCATGCTCCTCAACTTAAGTATTATAAATACCAGATATTCCAAGCAGTCGGAGTGACCACTGCTTGATGGACTTGAATTTAATTTGGGCCTAACTCAGTTATTACAGGAAGAAAAGTTATTACATTTTTAAAAATTGCAGAATTAAAATTGCAAAAAAACATGAATTAAGTGTTCTATTGCTGATGTCTATAATACAAATGCCTTACTTAAAAGCTGAAGAGAACCTTTAGTCATTTAACAGTGAGGGGAAAAAACAGTTTGTTCTTGTGTCTTTTCGTCTAATCTGACTGGGTACTTTGGTATCAGAATGTCTCTTCACATCATGATTTTTACCATGGCAACCATTTCCGATTAATCAAAAGCAAATGTTTTGTTTTAAAAAATATTAGAACAAGCAGCACTCTGTTCAAGAGTGTTAACAGTTGCCAGTTTACACCATTGGTGCTTTAAAAATACAGGAAGCAACTTTGTTCTGTGTGGTGAAAGAAAAGGATTTGTGAAACCTTCCTAAGCTCATGATGCCTGACTTAAGCATCAATTATAATTATACCCAAATATATCTGGAATGAGTCAAATATTTACTCTGAGCAACATTTCCATGATCTATAACTTCCACTTTGTTTGACTACTGTAAAAATTTCCACTTGACTGCTTGACAATATTTTAATGTTTACTTAGTAGTGACTCTGGAATTGGAGACAATTCAGGGAATTACTATTCAGGGAATCCATTATGTAACTTGAGTTACTGAAGAAAGTATTTATGGTATTCCAGCTATGTTGCTCAGCTCTTTTTATAAATTCAGGGAATCTTTAAAATGTTCTTTACCACCAAGTTTAGTATATAGTTTTTGTTTATTCTTTGTTGGAAGCAGGCTTCCTTCATGGAGTGATAAGTGTACAATTCAAAGGGGGATGGTGGAGCTGCCATGAAATAACTTGCAAAATATTCTAGATGAGGTCATAGGCTCTAGGAGGGTTATATCAAGAAGCCACTAAAGTGAATCTTCAGGGGGAAGTGCACACGCAAATTGCAGTAGAGCAGGAATTGTTTATGGGGACTGATAATCTGAATCACTTCTCGGGTTCACTGTCAAAGGCAGAAATCCCAAAGTTCCTATGTTGGTCATTAACCCTGTCATTCCAACTGTGATCCAGCAGTGTGAAATCTGGGCATTGAATCTATACCAGTGACTCCACTCATTCCAAAGGAAAGGAATGACTTTGGAAATAGACAATTTACAGTTTCTGCGTTAACAAATACTTAAAGATTTAACTTCCTTTCATTGATTCTGTTATGGTAATTATTTTACTGATTTATTGAGTATACCCACAAGAAAATTAATCTCAGGGTAGTATATGGTAACATATGTGTACTTTGATAATACATTTATTGGAACTTGGAAATATTTCTAATAATTGAATAGCTTTAGTTATTAATTTATAGTTTTTCTTTGTTGGTTATTGGTGAACAAAGAAATTCACAGACAATCCAGCTCTTTGGGTAGTCTGGTAAGCATGGAACAGGCCTAATCAGCTGTCCAAGTATTTTGGAGCATTTTCCATTTAAGGTGGAAATCAATCTTTACTGATCAGGAAACGGCTTTGACTATTTATTCCCAGTAAGTGGGAAAGGAATTGAAATTGGTTTATTATTGGCACATGTACCAAGATACAGTGAAAAGCTTATTGCATACTGTACATACAGATCAGATCATGCATTGAGGCAGAATAAGGTAGAGCAAGAATAATGCAAAACAGTTGCAGAGAAAGTGCTGTGCAAGTAAACAATAAAGTATAAGATCATAACGAAGTAGATTGTGAGGTGGTACTAGGTGGAGCAGTGAGTTTTGACAGACAGCTGTACAGAAGTGTAGGCCTGGATTTGGTCCATAGTCCGGACATTGCACAAGCTGGAAAATGGCTGATGGTCGGCATTTTGAGCAGATTTTCACTGATGCAATGATGTTTAATTGGACTGTTTTACCATGGATAGTTTTAAGTCTGTAAAATATTGCTAGAAATGCACACATCCAAATAAGCAATGCATATTCTGCCATGACCTGCGTTACTTGCAATAGAGAATCTAGGCAGAGCACAATACCAGCCTTTGAATTGTTGTAATTGCTGTGACATTTCTGTGGCTCACCCAAAGTCAAAGTAAATGTATTACTGAAGTACGTATATGTCACCATATACAACCCCGAGATTCATTTTCTTGTGGGCATTCACAATAAATACAAAGGGACAAAAAAATAATAAATATAAAATAAATATTGAGAACATGAGATGAAGAGTACCTGAAAGTGAATCCATAGGTTGTGGGAACAGTTCATTGTTTGGGTGAGTGAAGTTATCCCCTCTGGCTCAAGAGCCTCATGGTTTGGGGTAATAACTGTTTCCTGCACCTGGTGGTGGGGTCCTGGGTCCCCTCTACGTCCTTTCTGATGTCAGCAGTGAGAAGAGAGCAAGGCTTGGATGGTGGGGGGGTCTTGATTATGGATGCTGCTTTCCTGCGACAGCGCTCCATGTAGATGTGGGGACGACTTTACCCGTGATGGACTGGGCAGTATCCACTACTTTCTGTAGGCTTTTCCATTCAAGGATATTAGTATTTCCATTACCGGTCCGTGATACAACCAGTCAATATACAAACATCTAGAGAAGTTTGTCAAAGTTTTCGATGGAAGTCTGAATCTTCACAAACTTCTAAGTCAGCATTCCCAGCAGAACAAAGAAATACAATAGGATCAATAAGAAATACTTGAACAAATACTGACAAACAGTATGCAAATGTCCACTTGTGCCTCTGGTCAAAGGTAACTGGCTGGATACTGACAGTGAAATTTGGTGTAGATATTACAATTAAAAGGAAAATAATGAGCTCTTCATTGATGCAGACAGTAATTAGACTAGCATTTTGTGGCATTAAATTAATTGGTACTTATTAGCCCAGGTCTGGGTATTAACCAAAGCTTACTGCAAAATGTCAATGTTTTATTACCCGTGAGACTGTTAAAAGTTTAGAACAACAATGGGATTAAAATTGAGCTACGATTCAATTGAACTAAACTAGATTCAGATATGTCCTACACACAAGAAACAGGACAAGTTCAACCCAGCCAATTATCGCCCTATCAGCCTACTCTCAATCATCAGCAAAGTAATGAAGGGGCACATCAACAGTGCGATCATGCAGCACCTCCTCGGCAATAACCGATTTACGGATGACCAGTCTGGGTTTTGTCAAGGCCACTCAGCTCCTGACCTCATCACCTCCTTCATCTGAACGTGGACCAAAGCGCTAAATACCAGAGGGGAGGTGAGAGTGATAGCCCTCAACATTAAGGCAGCATTTGACCGAGTATGGCATCAAGGTGCCCTAACTAAAATGGAGTCAGTGGGAATTGGGGGGGGGGGGGTGAGGGGCATGGTTGGAATCATACCTGACACCAAGGAAGATGGTTGTAATGGTTGAAGGTCAGTCATCTCATCCTCAGGACATCACTCCTAGAGTTCCTCAGGGAAATGTTCTTGGACCAACCAACCATCTTCAGCTGCTTCATCAATGAAATTCCTTCCGGCATAAGGACAGAAGTGGTGATGTTTGCAGATGACTGCACAATGTTCTGTACCATTTGTGACTCCTCAGATAGTGAAGCAGTTCATACCCAAATGCAGCAGGACCTCGACAATATCCAGGCTTAGGCTGACAAGTGGCAAGTAACATTCGAGCCACACAAGTGCTAGGCAATGATCATCTCCAACAAGTGAGGCTCTAACCATTGCCCTTTGACATTCAGTGGCATCACCATCACTGAATCCCCTACTATCAACATCCTAGAGGTTACCATTGACAGGAAACTGAACTGGTCTAGCCATATAAACACCATGGTTAACAGAGCAGGTTAAAGGCTAGGAATCCTGCAGTGTGTAACTCACCTCCTGACTCCCCAAAGCCTGTCCACCATCTACAGGGCTCAGGTCAAGTATGTAATGGAATGCTTGCCACTCGCCTCGATGAATGCATCTCCATCGACACTCAAGAAGCTTGACACCATCCAGTACAAGGCAGCCCACTTGATTGGTACCACTTCCACAAGCATCCAATCCATTGATGAACCATTCAGTGGTTCATGGTTCGTCAACCATTGATGAACAGTTATAGCAGTGTGTACTATCCACAAGATGCACTGCAACAACGCAGCAAAGTTCCTAAGGCAGCTCCTTCCAGACCCACAACCACTACCAGATAACACTAGGACGAGAACACCAGATACCACTTGGAAATCTACCTCCAAGTCACTCAGCATCCTGACTTGGAAACCTATCACCGTTTCTTCATTGTCGCTGGGTCAAAATTATGGAATTTCCTTCCGAACAGCACTGTGAGTGTACCTATACCTTAGGAACTGCAGTGGTCCAAGAAGGCAGCTCATCACCACCTTCTCAAAGGCAACTTGGGATGGGCAATAAATGCTGGCGATGCCCACATTCTGTAAATGAAATAATAAAAAAAAACTTGGAAATATTTCCAAACTGCAAGCTAATTGAATTAGGGTAGGACTAAGGCTGAAGGCATTATGCACCATCAGCTCCTCTATATAGAGGAATTTTTCTATTGTTATTTTTCGAATTATTGCTATAGAACATATTTAAAAGTAATAGTTCAGATGACTTGAGCAGTGGGCTCTATCTGTCTGGTTTTCCATTACTGGAAATGGTGGAACTTATTCTTACTCTGAATAACTTCTCCTTTGACTTGCGTTGCTCTTTACAAATCGAAGGTGTAGCTATGGTGACTTGCAGGGCCCTAGCGACGGCTGCCTTTTCAGTGATTACATGAAGCAGTCTTTGTTCCAAACCTTTTCTGGCACCACTCTAAAAATCTTTGCTTGCTACATTGATGACTGCATTTGTGCTGCCTCCTGCATCCATGAGTGACTCGTCAGTTTGATCATCTTCACTATTAACTTCCACCCTGCTCGCAAATTCATCTTGTGTCACCATTACTGGATAAACACTGCATTTTCTCACACTCTGAATAATGTCAGATTCCACAAAAATACTTTAACAATGCTTTAATTTATTGTAACTCAAACTTTCTTGCATCCTATTCTAAAGACTTGTACAATTTCACAAATGTCAGCCAAGAAGCAATTCAAATGTAAATGATGAGAGAAGGAAAATTTATAAGTATGGCCATCCGAATCAGCCCTGATTCACACACGGGCCCTTTCTAACAACAATCACCAGAATAGCATCTCAATTCTAGCTGTCTGCCAATTCACCACTGGGGGAAAAATCTCTGGGATGCGAATAAATGAATCACTGTTTGTATTAAAAGAAAATACCTCATGAATGCACATTCCATCTGCTGAATTGAGATTGTGAGTTCACTTGTATCTCCTGTAATTTTGACAACAGTCTGCAGTTAAAGAACAAATTTGATCACTAATGAGTGTATCCTTTGAGCAATAGTAAATAACAAAATATTGCTTGGTCACAAGCACGCAAATTATATCAGGAAATAAAAATGGTCAAGACTTTTCTAACTACAAACCCTTTGGCATCAATCGCAATTAATTAGTATCTAGGTCAATGCTGTGAAAGGTTTACTGGAAGATGATATTTGGTTCTCACATCTGGAATGAAGACATAAGGAATGATTTAGATGCACTTTCTTTTCCTTAAAACATTCCTTTTCAATTTTTCAGTGAAAATTTATTGGGATTGTAATTCTCACTCTATTTTTTGTTTCTGCATCATGTGCTGTTGCGAAGGAACCATAGAGAATCCCTCCCTTTTGCATTGATTTGTTGAAAACCCTTCACTTTATTTTGGTTTCTAGTTACAGTATAAAATGGATGTATCCTGGTCAGTTTGAAGACTTGTTTATTGTGTAACTGACAAATAAGAGTACAGATTTGGATCACAAAACATAGGAGCAGAATTAGGCAAACACAAGGAAATCTGCAGATGCTAGAAATTCAAGCAACACACACAATATGCTGGTGGAACGCAGCAGGCCAGGCAGCATCTATAGGGAGAAGCGCTATCGACATTTCGGGCCGAGACCCTTCATCAGGACTAACTGAAAGGAAAGATAGTAAGAGATTTAAAACTTACAAATATTTCAATACTTTGAAGTATTGCTACTTTCAAATCTCTTACTATCTTTCCTTTCAGTTAGTCCTGACGAAGGGTCTTGGCCCGAAACGTCAACAGCACTTCTCCTATAGATACTGCCTGGCCTGCTGCATTCCACCAGCATTTTGTGAGCAGAATTAGGCCATTTGTCCCACCAAGCCTGCTCCACCATTTGATCATAGCTAATTTGTTTTCCCTTTCAACCCCATTCTCCTGCCTTGTCCCTGTAATATTTGACATCCTTGCTAATCAAGAACCTAACAGCCTTGTCTTGAAATATACCCAATGACATGGCCTCTACATCCATCTGTGGCAATTAATTCCATAGGTTCACCACCCTATAGCTAAAGAAAGTCCTCCTCATGTCTGTTCCAAAGGGATATCCTTCTAATCTGAGGCTACGTCCTTGGTCCTAGAATCTCCCACTATTGTAAATTTCCTCTCCATGTCCAGTTTATCTAAGCCTTTCAATTTTGTGCAAGCTTGGCTGAAATTGCCAACTTGCTGCAGAGGAAAAATGTGTTCTTCTGTTGACCTGATGTCCAAGAACTGGCTTCAAAATGCTCAGGAACTGCACACACTAGCTCATTGACACCTTCATGGACATCTTCAACAGTTCACTCATCCAGGCTGCTGTCCTCACATGCTTCAAAACAACCACCATCATCCCTGTACCAAAGAACTCTACACCTTCAAAACTAAACAACTATGCCCAGTGGCTCTGATGCCAGTCGTAATAAAATAATTTGAACAACTGGTAATGACACAGATCAAAAGCACCGATTCCTGCCATATTGGACTCTAACCAATATGCTTATTGACAGAACTGCTCTGTGACAGATGCTATAGCATCTGTCATTCACATGGCCCTGACACACCTAGTAAACAAGGACACTTATGTCAGAATGCTGCTTCTGGATTTCAGTTCATCATTTAACACTATTGCCCCAAAGACCTTGGTAATCAAACTCCTAGTCCTCAGACTAAATACACCAGTGGCAACTGGGTGTTGATCTTCCAAACCAACAGACCTCAGATAGTCAGGATGCACAACTGCTGCTCCCTCCCTATCATCGTAAACACGAGTGCCCTCCAGGGCTCTGCTGAGCCTATTGCTGCACACTGTGCTCATACATGACATGACAGTGGTGGGCTCATCACCAATAACAATGAGACAGCCAACAAAAAGGAGCTTGAAGAGCGCAAGACTTGGTGCTAGGCAAATGACCTCTTCCTCAATGTCAACAGGACAAATGAAAAGGTTATCGACTTCAGGACAACTTGCACCACTCAAATACACCACTTATATCGGGGTCACAGCAGTGGTGAGCAGTTTCAAACTGCTGGGAATGCACATCTTGCACAGCCTCTCATGGTCCCAGAGCATATCTTACACAATCAGGTATGCTCACCAATGCCTGTACTTTCTGAGGAGGCAGAAGAAAGCTGGACTATACACATCTATACTCACCATTCTACGGATGCACAGTAGGGAGCATCCTAACATGCTGCATCACTGCACTGTGGCAGACAGGAAGGATCTACAACGGGGAGTCAAAACAGCCCAATGCATTACTTGCACCAGCCTACCCACCATCAAGGACATGTATACAGAAAGGTGCCAGAAAAGAGCCAATAACTTCCTGAAGAATCCCACCCACCCTGATCATGGACTGTTTGTCACACTTTCGTCAAAGAGGAGACCACATAGCATCCATGCCAGGACAACTGGACTCAAAAGCTGTTATTTTCTCCAAGCAGTAAGGCTGATCAACACCTCCACCCACTAACCCATCCCACCACACACCCCCACCACTACTATTTTATCATTTCCTGTCAGAGTGACCTTAAGAGCAGATACTCTGTGCATAGTGTCACTTTATAGACATACAATAAATATATGTTTATAAGCTATCTATGTATTTATATTTATTATATTTATCTTATTGTGTTTTCTTATGCTGTGTTGGAGCCAGGGTAATGATTATTTTGTTCTCCTTTATATTTGAATACCAGAAATGGCATTTAAGTAATCTTGAATCTTGAAATATTGTTGTTCTTGAATTCGGGTAAGAAATTTAATATCAATATCACCTTGTCAGTCTCTTGATAGTGGACTGGGACCTGAACATACCATGAAGCCATCTATTTTACAGAAGTCAAATTTCTTGGGGAAAAAGGATCTATTTAAATGAGTACAACATCAGAAAAATTATTTATAGACATGCAATGGCAAAGTCATCCAGTAAGAGGAGCTTGATTTCCCAAGTTAAATGTATTAATGGAGAGAGATAAGACTAGGTTATTTTTTCCAATAAATATAGTCAGTAGAGGGTAGTTATGCCATAGGTATGAAATCGGTCACAGTCACAGCAGAATTGTGTCCTGGCATGGGTTACCCATTTATCTTCATTCTGCTGGTTACAGTGAATACATGTAGCTTTAAAGGAAAGGAAATAAATAGACAAATGGTTTCAATACGATGGACAGTTCAATTTTGGATTAATGAAATGCACTGCAATAAATGTATTATTGTGGTTGAGAGTGGTCTTTGCATTATCTAGGCACATCAGCTATTTAATTCGCCACTGCTTTTCATGGCTGTATCTGGTAGAATTATAGAGCTTTGGCTTCATACAGTTCATTATCTTGGAATTATCTTGGAATCAGTTCATTACCCTTGGAATCCAGTGTGGTCTCTGTTGTTGTCGCCCATCCACTTCAAGGTTTGACCTGTTGTGCATTAAATAACGCTTTTCTGCACTCTATTGTTGTATCTTCCTTAAGCTTGAACCAGTCTAGCCATTCTCCTCTGACCTCACTCATTAACAAGCCATTTTCACCCATAGAAGCGGTGCTCACTAGATGTTTATTGTTTTTTTTTGCACCATTCTCTGTAAAATCATGTTGTGCATGAGAATCTCAAGAGATCAGTAGTTTCTGAGATACTCAAGCCACCCCATCTGGCACCAGCCATCATTCCATGCTCAAAGTCACTTAGATCACATTTCTTCCCCATTCTGATGTTTAGTCTGAACAACAAATGAACCTCTTGACCATGTCTGCATGCTTTTATGCATTGAATTGCTGCCATATGTTTGGCTGATGAGATATTTGCATTAACAAGCAGGTGTACTTAATAAGTGGCCATTGAATACCTATTGGTTACTGGATCATGTGGGTACATCTATAAGGCAAAGGTTAAAAAAAAAACTGCTAATGCTGGAAATCTAACTGAAAACAGAAAATGCTGGAAATACCCATAGGTGAGGCTGTATCTGGGGGAAGAGAAATGCAGATAACATCTCAAGTCAATGATCCTTTGCCAGAACTGAAAAAGAGGCCAAAGCTTGTGAATATGCTGGGAGGGTTGTCTCTCTTATTCGGTAAAACAGGGTAAGCCTGGGGATTAGCTGTAAGTAAGGTGATCTGGTTAATGAGTGAATGAAAACAGTTGAAATGTGGGTGCAGAGACAAAAGAATGCAGGAGCAGGGTAGGATGGATATGCCCTCCACTCCTGGGATGAAAATAAATGAAAGTAAAAAAAAAAGATGAAAAAAACTGAGATAATGTTGTGGATAGATGACGACTACACACTGAGAAATCAAGTTACCTGAAGTTCTGGACCTCATTATTGAGTCCAAAAGGCTGCAGTCTGTCCATGTGGAAGATGAGGTGCTGTTCCTCAAGCTTGCAATAAGCCTCAGTGTAACAACACGGGGTGACAGACCAATAAGTCAGAGTGGGGGTGGAATGAGGAATTCGAGTGGCAGACAATAGGAAGCTCGGGATTACTCTTGTGGACTGAACATCGGCATTCTGCAAAGTAGTCACCCAGTCTGCATTTGATTTGTCTAATGTTGAGGAGGCCACATTGTGAACACTGTACACAAGGTTGGAAGCAGTGCAAATGAATCATTGCTTCACCTGGAAAGATGGTTCGGATCCCCAGAAGATGATTGAAGGAAAGTATTCCTCTCATAGTCAAGGTGCTGTTTGTTCACTTTATCTACAAGTCTTATCACCTTATATTATCTCTAACAAGTCCTTTCATCCTCCTTTGGTCCAGAGAGCAAAACCCCAGCTCACTCAAGCTTCTCAACATCATTCTGTTGTTTAGAATGATAGGCAATGCACCTTGCATCTCTTCTTCAAATTGTAGGTGGCCACCGGCATGATGAGTAACTATAACCATTTAGTAGAAAGGTTTTCCATTTTGACTGGTATTATAATTAACATGACTTATTACATTGACACATTTATTAATGGAATAGATACAATAAGTGCACCAACAGAAACCGGTATGAGTAAATTGAAAGGAACAATGACAGCAAACTGAAAAATGCTTGATCACAATCTACTTCATGTTACAAGTGCTAACATTGAAATATTTATGATAATAAAGTTTATATATATCTTGCAATATTTTCAACAAATACATGCAAACCAATTAGACTTTTCATTTGACCTGTTAAAATTGATTCCCATTCAGTTATTTGCATAAATCATATAAAGTTGTCTTGCTATCTATTTAGCACAATGTTTCATAAGAGGACAAGGGCAGTGAGATGTTATTAAGTGATCTAAAATGTCAAAGCACCGCTGATGATTTAAATGAACAATATTTCAGTATTGTGCTGCCTGCTAAATGTTTCCACTTATCTGCCCATGCCTGAATGTTATCCAGGTCTCGCTACATACCGGCAGGGAGTGTTCTATGGAGTTGAAAATTGAACTGTGCATTGTGCAATCACTGGCAAACATTCATACTTCTGACATTAGAAAGTAGCTGAAAATAATTGGGTAGGAGTGCAATGTTGTTTGGGGGTTCAGATAAAAGAATGCCAACACTCGTAGCCATCTTTCAGTGTGTTAGCAAGATGCTTGTCAGTGAAGCTTTATTACTTCAAATTTAATTTTCAAGTTCATATTCAAATATTTCCTTAATGTCACACATCTCACGTCATTTCCAGAATTAAGCTTGTGTACAGGATAGTCCTGGGCAACATTCCACACTATTAGTTGGATATCAGTGTTTCAACTCCATTTAAATAGCTTAGGCCAGCTGGAATACACATCCAGTGCTACAATCAGGATATTTTATCCAGTCCTCTTTAGTTGTGTTGTGATTTCATGGATCATGAATTGAATTAGCTGAAGACCTCAAGAGGAAGCCAAGGCAAATTATTGGCTGTGCAATTGGCTGTAAGCAGAGGTGATGGTGGAAAGTTACTTTTCTCATTGAAAGTTTGTGCCCAGTGGTATACCACAGAGATCTTTGTTGTTTGTGACACATGTTAACAACTTGGATGTTGATGTAGAAAGAATAATTAGCAAGTTCGCAGATGTCATGAAAATTAGTGTTGTGCATAGGGAGTCTGGTTATCTAAGGCTACAGCAGGATACAGACAGAAAGTTGCGTATATTTGGAATTTAATCAAAGTTCAAAGTAAATTTATTATCAAAGTACATGCATGTCACCATATAAAACCCTGAGATTCATTTTCTTGCATGCATATTCAATATTAATAGAAAAATAACCACAATAGAATCCCCAGAAGACATCACCAACTTGGGCGTTCAACCAGTGTGCAAAACAACACAAGCTGTGCAAATGCAAAAAGAAAGAAATAATAATAAATAACAAAACAATAACTATTAAGAACATGAGACGAAGAGTCTTTGAAAGTGAGTCTATAGGCTGTGGAAACATTTCAATGATGGGGCAAGTGAAGGTGAGTGAAGTTATCCCCTTTGGTTCAAGAGCCTGGTGGTTGAGGGGGAATAACTATTCCTGAACCTGGTGGTGTAAGTCCTGTGGATTCTGTACTTTCTTCCTGTTAGCAGCATTGAGAGAGCATGTCCTGGGTGATAGCCATCCCTGATCATGGATGCTGCTTTTCTGACACAATGCTTCATGTAGATGTGCTCAGTGGTGGGGAGAACTTTACCCATGATGAACAGGGCCATATCCACTACTTTTAGTAGGATTTTCCATTCAGTTTTTCAAGGACATTGGCATTTCCATACCAGGCTGTGATACAACCAGTCAATATACTTTCCACATCTATAGAAGTTTGTCGAAGTATTAAATGTCATGCCAAATCTTCACAAACTCCTAAGGAAGTAGAGGCGCTGCTGTGCTTTCGTCGTAATTGCATTTACGTGCAGCCCCTTTAATTTGGTAGGAGCTTACGAAGATTCATACAAATACAAGGAGATGCAGTTTGAGAAGTCATATAGGGATAGGATGTATAAACTTAGCACTTAAGGAATGTTGAATAGAGGAACATTGGGGTTCATGTTCAAGAATGAAATTACTCTGATTGTGATTCACTGGAGAGAGTGCAGAGGAAATTTACCAATATGTTGCCTGGATTCAAGACTATTTGCTTTGAGGGGAGATGGGGTAGGTTTGGCTTGTTTTCCTTGGAATGAAGGAGTCTAGGGAGTGATCTGATAGAGATATATAACATTATCATAGACAGGGAAGATCATCAGAACCGTTTTTTTTAATGGTAGTTATCAAGAACTAGAGGTCATCGGTTTAAAGTGATAGGAAGTTGTTTTAAATAGGATTAAAGGGAATTTCTTTAGTGCAGAGAGGGTTTGCCAAAGTATGTATTGGAATCAGATATCACAACTTTTAAGAGACAGACATTTAAATAGGCAAGGATACAATCTTCATGTAGGTAAATATAATTAATATAGATGAGTACAAAGGTTGGCATGAACTTGGTGGGCCAGAAGGCCTGTTTCTATGCTTTACAAATTTCTGACTCTTCACAGAGACTGGAAACATTTCATCCTTCTGTTGCTCCTCATGTGCTGAGATGAGAATGAGTTCAGAGAAGTTGAGAATGTTCTTGTCATCTCTTCTTAGAATTCTCCAAAGCCATTCATCAATGTATATAGCAGAACTGCAAAACATTGATTTGAAATATTGGTTGCAAAATCACTTTGGTGTCCAACAAAATGTTTAACATGTGCATGCAGCTCTATGTTTTAAATTCAGAAGAAATGCTCCTCATATTTTTGGTATGTATCACATTATACCTTCTTTTCAAGAATCCTCTGTGAGCTTTAATTTATACTTTTTGTTGACAGTGGTAGAATAAAAGAAAAGCCAGGATTCAAACTTACAAGCTTTACGGGGTTTTGAGCTTGGAGCAATGAACTTCTCATTATGAAAATCAAAAATGAAAAGGAAGTACAAATCCAAGCAACACCCACAAAATGCTGGAGGAACTCGGCAATCTAGGCAGCATCTTTGGAAAAGAGTAAACAGTCGACATTTTGGGCCGAGACCCTTCATCAGGAATTCAATGGGTCCTAACAAAGGGTCTTGGCCTGGACTGTTGACTGTACTCTTTTCCATAGATGCTGTCCGGCCTGCTGAGTTCCTTCAGCATTTTGTGTGTATTACTTGGATTTCCAGCTTCTGCAGATTTTCTCTTGTTACACATGCAGGAAATCAGAAACAAAAATAAAAACAAAAAGAAATGCTTGGGAAACTAGGTCGGTCACGTGTGATCAATGGAACTGGAAACAATTAAGTTTTCAGTCAAAGATCCTTCAAGAGGTGGAAAAGCTGGTAGGTGATAGGTGGAACTCCATGGGGAGCAAACAATGGGTAAATGGAATTAAATGGGAGTATGTGAGTTATGAACAAACAAATCAGAAAGCTGGGTGGACAGGTGACTGTGCATGGGAGGAGAGCACCACAAGTGTTGTTTTCCTAAAATCAAAAATTCAATACTCATACCATTGTAAACTAGCCGGTAAGAATGAGATGTTGATTTTCTACTTTGCATTTGGCTCTTCATAGCAATAATTTCCATGTCATAACTTTCACTGTAGTGCTGACTATTAACCATATTTCAAATGGAGGAAAACACCTTCCCAACAGAGTGACAGAAGAGACTAAGACAGGGTAACACCAGTCACCAGTTTTAAGTCAGGAAGGTAATCGCGTTTTAATGAGGTGGAAAAAGCTGATTGAAAGTGTTTAATAACTTGATTTTGCTTGAAATCTGCAGGTAATAGAGAGGGGTAACGAGGTGCAAAGTACTTATTGAACTGAATGAAGTAGTACAAGAATAATCTAAGCAATGCCTTGGTAATTGACTCCAATGGTAATGACAAAAGGTTAGTTTATTTGCCTAACACAGATGCCTGCTTATGGCAAATGATACTGTTCCCCATACCATGGTGATCAATTAATCAGTGACTTATAGATCATGAAGCTGTGGATCCTTCAAAGTTTTACCTTCCTTATTAACTTTCTATTTACTAGCAAAATGTAAATCATAGCATGCTTCCTGCAGGTTTTGGTACAGTGGTGATTAAATAGACAAAGTAGTAGAGTCAAATCTCAAACAAGAGAAAATCTGCAGATGCCGGAAATCCCAGCAACAGAAACAAAATGCTGGAGGAACTCAGCAGGCCAGGTGGCATCTTGGAAAAGAGTACAGTTGACGTTTCAGGCCAAAATGAGATTGAAATTTCATTCATTGGCCAAATTCCCCACGTTTTTTTTTGCATAAGTCAATAAGGAAAGACACCCACCTTAAAATTAACTCTGAACTGCTGGTTAGGACTACTTTGTGCTCATTTGATCTAACAATTCAGTTTCATCTTTTGCTGGAATGGTTCACAAAACATAGTGATAGATTAATATGGAACACTGTGAATGACTGATCTTCATGGATTTCATTTTGCTCTTGTATTTTAGCTTTTGTTTACTGCCTGGTTATGTTTCAACACAATGGAAATCAGTTGAATATTAAACTTAAAGCTTTTCAAACCCAATCTACTCAATGCAAATTATTTGCCTCTCTCTGCCAAATTCTTAGTGCCCTCCAAGCAGGTTAAATGCAAGTAAGCCAATCCATCATGCATCACTAGCCTCGATTTCAGTTCTCAAAAGATGCTGTAAAAGGAATTTGGCAAACTTGAACTTTTTTTTAAGTTCAAGTTTATTGTCACTCAGCCATACACATGTATACAACTTGATCCTTGGGGATCAAGGTGCAAAACACGGTACATATTATCACGTACAGAACATAAAATTATATAAACAGAATAATAACAAGGTTTAAAAAATATTCTGTTGATGTACAAGTTGAGATAAAATGCATATACAACATACATTCAGTGTCCACTTTATCAGATACACCTGTACACTTGCTCGTTAATGCATATGCATATCTAATCAGCCAATCATGTGGCAGCAACCAAATGGTTCAGTTGTTCAGATCAAACATTGGAATGAGGAAAAAATATGATCTAAGTAACTTTGACTGTGGAATGGTTGTTGGTGGTTTGAATATCTTAGAAACTGCTGATCTCTTGAGATTTTCATGCACAACAGTGTCCAGAGTTTACAGAGAATAGGGCAAAAAAAAGCATTCAGTGAGTGGCAGTTCTGTGGGAGAAAACGCCTTGTTAATGAGAAAGGTCAGAGGAAAATGGCAAGACTGGTTCAAGCTAACAGGAAAGAGACAATAACTCAAATAGCCATGTGTTACAACAGTGGTGTGTAGAAGAGAATCTTTGAATGCAGAACACATCTAACCTTGAAGTGGATGAGCTACAGCAGCCAAAGATCATAAACATAAACTCAGTGGCCACTTTATTAGGTATAAGAGATACATAATGAAGTGGCCACTGAGTGTACAGTTAAATATACAAGAGTATTACTGTTACTGATGCTGTCATAAATGATGTGTACTGGGTGGTAACACGGGATTCAGAAGTCTCGCAGCCTGAAGGATGAAGCTGCTACCCAGCCTAGCAGTCCTAGTTCTTATACTGCGAAATCAACCAAATTGGGGGAGAGAGAACTCGATGGTCCTTTCAGCAGTCCTCACGATCAGCTTCAGGGCCTTGCAGTCAGATGCCAAGCAATTCCCATGCCAGAGATTCCCATGCTAGAGCTGGGCAGAACATTCTCGATGGTGTTAAAATGGGGGTGGGGATCCTTGTTTACTTCAATCTCTTCAATGAAGTGGAAGAGCTGGTGCTGAGAGATCGGGTGACTATTCGCACCAGCCCACAAACTTCTCTACCTCCTCTCGGTATGGTGACTCATCACTGTTATTAATGAGGCAAACCACTGTCCTGTCATCAGCGAACACAGTGATGTGATTAGAGCTGGATCCTAGTTCAGTTGTGCGTCAGCGTTGTGAACAACAGCAGGCTGAGCGTGCAGCTTTGGGGGCGGGAGGGTGGTGCTAGTGCTCAGCATGATGTAGCTGGAGTTGTTGCTGTCAACGCGGGCTGTCTAAGGGCTCTCTGTCAAGAAGTCCAAGATCCAGCTTCAGAGGGAGGGGTTGAGACCCAACAAGGACAGTTTACCCACCAGCTTCTGAGGAATGATCGTATTGAATGCTGAAGTGAAGTTGATGAACAGTATTATGTCATAGGAGACACCACTCACCAGGTGGGACAGGATAGAGTAGAGGGCAGAGGCCTCATTTTGAATGTTCCATGGTTCGATTTAATGTCAGAGAATGTAAGCAGTATGCAACTTGGAATTCTTACTCTTCACAGACACCCACGCTGCAGAGAGAAGAAACTCAAAAGAATGAATGACAGGAAAACGTCAGAACCCCAAAGCCCTCCTCCCGCTGCCATGCACAAGCCAAAGCCTCCCCCCCCCATTCCAGCAGAAAGCATCTGCCCCCCCATCACCCACCATTCAAGCAATAGCAAGCTCGCAGTAACTATGATTGATAGACCATCAAAAACTATCGTTTATCCAACACTTCAACAATAGGGGTGATATATGGGGTGATATACTGTATCCGGTGCTCCCGATGTGGCCATTTATACATTGGGGAGATCCGCCGCAGACTGGGAGACCGTTTCACCGAACACCGGCGCTCGGTCCTCCAGCAGTGGTGGGATCTCCCTGTGGCCACACACTTCAATTCCACAGACCACTCCCACTCCGATATGTCTGTCCATGGCCTCCTCTACTGTCAAGATGAGGCCGCACACAGGTCGATGGAGCAATACCTTATCTCCTGCCGAGGTAGCCTCCTTCCTGCCGGCATGAACATCCAACTCACAGACCTCCGTTGATACCCCTGCCCCCCCTTACCCCCATCCCTATCTGGTTCTCTTTCACTCTCTTTATTCCGCCTCACTATAATCTCCCCCCAGCCCTACCTTTCTTTCTCTTTTATTTCCCATAATTCTCCACCTTCCTCCCTCGCCCATTTCCCTCCAGCCTATCACTTCCCAGCTCTCTACTTCATCCCTCCCCCCACTTCTTATCCCCCCTCGACCATCCCACATTACTTCACTCCTGATGAAGGGTTTCGGCCCGAAACGTCGTCACTACCTCCTCCCATAGGTGCTGTCTGGCCTGCTGAGTTCTGCCAGCATTTTGTGTTTTTATTTATTTCCAGCATCTGCAGATTCGCTTGTGTTGACTTCAACAATAGGCCCTCTTTCTCACTAACAAGGGAGATGGAGATATCACTCCTGCAATAGTGAGAGGGGAGGCCAACATCTCGCTGTTTTGATGTTACAGTCTGCAGTGTCACTTATTTCAAGCTCCCCCTGATTCAAGAATCAGCAACAAGCTCTCTCTCACCATCAGGAGGGAAGAAGCGACTGCTCGAGGCTTCTGACAACTGCACCCACTGCCTCGATGTCCTGATCTCCTGCAATGTTTTAGTTGGCAACATCGGTGAGGAATTGGGTTGTCCACAAGGTCGCACCCTAAAGGCGCATGTTTCCAAGCCGCTCCTGGAGATCTCGAAATGCAAGCTGCTCGGCTAGATCCGAAGAGCAAGATCCCACCATCCATGTTTGAACATCGCTGTAGATCATGTACTCCAACAGGACCCCAGCCACCTTGAAAGGAGAAAAAACAGACATTTAAGCTGCTTTGTGAATGAACTCAAAGAAGTCACCCAGGTCTGCAAAAATCCTCAGTGCCATCTTTTGCTCCTCCCATTGAAGTATCTCATCTGACAATTACATTTTCACTGCTAATTATTGCATCAGTGAAATTTTAATCACTCATTTAAAGAAAATCAAAACTGCAGAGACTGGAATTCTAAGATAAAAGAGAGGACACTGGGAACACTCGGCATGTCAGTCAGCATATGTGAAAAGAGAAACAGTTAATATTTCAGATCAGGTCAGGAATCTGCCCTTGTTTTTGTGAAGGATAAAGTGAAACAGTGGACCAGTGTTGTTGAGATGAGGTAAATGAGTGTTGGAGCAGACAGAGATCAGAAGCATACATGTGCTAAAACATGGCATTGAATCTGGATCTTGGAACAGGAAGAGAAGTCTGCCTTGTGAAGCACCAGGGAGTTTGAGTGCATCTATGATGCTAGCTTGTTCCAAATTGTGAAAAGATCCTGAATTAAATTGTGCACTGTTTTTCCTTCCTCAAGTGGTGCCTGACTTGCTAAGAACTTCCAGCATTTTCTGCTTTCATTTGGAATCTGTTGTGCCAGGCTAACATTGTCACATTTGGATTGTTTAGTAAACTGCTGCCATTTCGTCAGAGTAAAAGGGTGTTTCATTAACCAAATTATAGTTGATTGTTTTACATTGATCAATTTGAGAAATATTAGGATTGAGAACAGATTTCAAATTCAGCATCAATCACCAATTTTTTCATCAGCTTTCCAAGTTGTGTGGCTTTGTTGCAGATTTGAAAGTGCATCTGCTACACTTGCAAAGACTTACAGTAGTTGCCGTGATTATCCTGTAGTCTTTCTGAGGTTGGTAATTTCACATCTGATCACTGCCAACCAGATGGAGAGAGTTTAAATATGGTTGCTTTGTGGTCAATGGATTCGATCATGAGCTGAGTGACCACCATCCTGAGATCTTGAGAAGAGAGTTATACAGTCAGATGCTATTAGTAACAGCAGCATTGTGATGTGTTCACTTTGGAGCCGAGGTTGTACAATAGTTTGAGTGCTAAGCCCTCTGAAAAGGTATTTAATTGCAACTGATGTGACTCAGATGTATTGCAGCTGCACAGATTCTTGTAAATCATTTCATCCTGTTAGATATTTGCAGGCAAGATGTATTTTTCAAGATAGCTTTTATACCACTGAGATAGATGCAATAACAACATTTATAAGATATTTGGATAAGTTCGCGAAGAGGAGGAATTTAGAGGGATACAAGGTAAATGCACACACATCGGACTAGTTTGTGGGCACCATTGTCAACATCAATGCAATAGGATGAAGGCAGCATGTATGGAAAGAGAAACAGTGAAATTTCAGATTGATGAACATTCCACTGTTTTCTGATATGTTGCTTCTGTTTCAAACTTCAGACCTGTTCTGTGCTGCCTGACCTGTTCAATATTTCTAGAATTTTTTTATTTTTTTTACTTTTCCAATTTCCAGCATCTTGTTTTATTTTGAGATTAAATGTCTCGGTCAGGGGCATTTCATCAGAAATCATGATAGAGATAAAGAAAAGGATCCAGGAAAAGGTGAATGTTTCTAACATGGTGTAAGGGTGAAAGATTAAAAGGAAAGAGGGTTCACAATTAAAGTGGAAAACTGAGGTTATAGGATTAGTGAATTGAATTGACTTTATTTCTTACATCCTTCATATCAGAATCAGGTTTATTATCACCCGAAGGTAACGTGAAATTTGTTAACTTAGCAGCAGCAGTATAATGCAATACATAATATAGAAAAATAGCACAAAATAAAATAATAAATAACTAAATCAATTACTGTATATGTATATTGAATAGATTAAAAATTGTGCAAAAAAAACAGAAATACTGTATATAAAAAATGGAGGTAGTGTCCAGGGGTTCAAAGTCCATTCAGAAATTGGATGGCAGAGGGGAAAAAGCTGTTCCTGAATCGCTGAGTGTGTACCTTCAGGCTTCTGTACATCCTACCGAATGGCAACAGTGAGAAGAGGTCACGCCCTGGGTGCTGGAGGTCCTTAATAATGGATGCTGCCTTTCTGAGACACCGCTGCTTGAAGATGCATGTACATGAGGAGTAAAAATCTTTACATTACATCTCTGTCTAAATGTGCAATGTGCAACTTATAGTAATTTATAATAAAACATTATAGTAATTTATGATAACAAAACATCGCTCTGGCTGAGATATGAATGAAGTTCAAGTTCAAGTTAATTGTTATTGAACAATACATGAATTCCCATGAATACTATAGGCCAGTTAGACTGACCTCAATAGTTGGGAAGAAGCTGCAGTCAATTATTAAAGATGAGGTCTCAGGGTACTTGGAGGCATATGATTTCAAAAAAGGCTGCAGTTGGCATGGTGTCATTAAGGGAAAATCTTGCCTGACAAATTTGTTGGAATTATTTGAGGATAGCCAAAGTGGAATCAGTTGATGTTGTGTGCTTGGATTTTCAGAAGGTTCCTAACAAGTGGCCAAGAATGAGGCTGCTTAACATGCTATGAGCCCATGGTATTAGAAGAAAGATACCAATATGGATAAAGCAATGGCTGATTGGCAAGAGGCAAAAAGTGGGAATAAAGGGAGCCTTTTCTCATTGGTTGCCGGTGACAAGTGATGTTCCACAGGGGCCTGTATTGGGACTGATTCTTTTTAGGTTATATGTCAATCATTTGGATGATGGAATTGCTGGCTTTGTTGCAAAATTTGCAGACGGTATGAAGATAAGTGGAGGAGCAGGTAGTTTTGAGGAAACAGAGAAGCTATAGAAGGACTTAGACAGATTAGGAGAATGGCAAAGAAATGGCAGCTGGAATATAGTGTTGGGAAGTGTGTGGTCATGCACTTTTGGTAGAAGAAATGAAAGGGTTGACTGTTTTCTAAATGGAGAGAAAATACAAAAGGACTTGAGAGTCCTTGTGCAGGATTCCCTCAGATTAATTAGCAGGTTGAGTTTGTGGTGAGGAAGGTGAATGCAATTTTAACATTCATTTCAAGAGGGCTAGAATATAAAAGCAATGATGTAATGTTAAGACTTCATGAAGCACTGGTGAGACCTCGGAGCATTGTGAGCAGGTTTGGTCCCCAGATTTTAGAAAGGATATGCTGAAACTGGAGACAGTTCAAAGGAGATTCACAAGAAAGATTCCAGGATTGATTGGTTTGTCATATGAAGAGTGTATGACAGCTCTGGGCCTGTATTCACTAGAATTCAGAAGGATGAGGGGAGAACTCATTAAAATGTATCAAATGATGAAAGACTTGATAGAGTGGACGTGGAGAGGATCACTTACTGTGCAATTGGTTTCCTCAGTTTAGATGAGACTGTAGGATGAGCAGTGAAAGCAAAATAAGTCAGTAAATCACCCAGGGAACTTTTCTGTTTGTCTCCACAGTTACTTCCTGACCTGCTGGGTATTCATTTCCTGCCTTTATTTAAGATTTCTTTAAAATTTAAATGCATTGCTGAATCGCCCCTTCTGTCCCTTCAAGCTGTGCCACCCTGCAATTCCCCAGTGTAATTCTAGCCTAATTATTGGACAATTTGCCAAGACCAATTAACCTACCAACTGGTACGTCTTTGGACTGTGGGAGGAAGCCCATTCACAGGGAGAATGTATAACCTCCTAACGGCAGTTGCGGGAATTGCCTGTACTGTAAAGTGTTGTGCTAATCACTACACTATTGTGCCGCCCAGCTCCCCAGCTCCTTTGTGTGGTGTACCAAAAGAAAAGCTAAATTGCAAAAACAGATCATATTAACCACTGTAGTGTCCATCTGCTGACACATGAAGATTTCAGTAAATTAATATTAAGCGTACAGGCAAGCCACAACACTACCATGCAGCCCACAGTATAGTATTTGCAGGATATAGAATGGAATTATACATAGAGTTGAGTTTCTTTTCTTTTGTATGGACTAGTACAGTAGACACCCTCCTAGTAGCTGCATCAGGAATGCAATAATCTGCCAGTTGGCCAAGACCTGTGGAAGTCTGCATACTTCAGGAATAACAGTGCAGTCTTTTATTTGCAATCCATTCCTCACAATTTGCCCTGGAGAATGTGTTCATTTCCAGGTGAATGTTGTAATTCCAGGGTCAGAGGCTCATCAGGAAAACTACCAGATGCTATAATGTTTCAAAGTTGACATCAGCAATACAGTTCTGTAAATCCTTTTCTTCGTTAATTTGGTTCTGAAGCCACATTTATAAACAACTCCACGAATACAGATGCATTTTGAGCGCTGCCATTTTACCATTTTCTAGTAAGATGGTGGGGCATTCGGACAGTGACCTCTCTGGGGCCAACCAAAGGTGCTTTTGTCCTTCTTAAACATCTTTTTTACAATCACAAGACATTGCTGGACATTAAGAACTTTAAGTACTGCAGGTTCACCCCATCAGCGAGCAGCTTATTAGTGGAGGAGGTGGACTTGGTGCTGCAGCCTCCTACAGAAAGGCATTGGAGTCAGTGCGCAAAGGCAGCGTGCAGTCGAACAGCGAGTGATTATCTTGGACATTTTTCTTGTGATGCTGATGGACATTAGTAATGTAGAATACTGCAAATCCAGTCACTGGTTTATTGGTGAGACTGACGGCGGGGCAGCTCCGTGTCCTCGATCGTAGTACAGACTTGGCCTTGTGTCATGGTGTCGCCTGTTGCAGCTACCAGGAGGAGAGATGCCAGAGGCAGTGTGGCATGGCATCCATGCTGGATTGCGGGCAGGCCCTTCCCATTGGTGTTGCTCAGTGGAAATCAAGCTAGATTGTGTGCATGTATTTGACTGTGGACTGCTGAGAGCTTGTTCTTGCCATTGACGTTCATGATCCATCAAGTTATGGGACATGTCACTTAGTGACTTAGAACATAGAAAATTTGCAGCACATTACAGGCCCTTCGGCCCACAATGTTGCGCCAACCATGTAACCTACTTTGAAAGCTGCGTCGAACCTGGTCTATACTATTTTTTTTGTGTGACTGTATGTTTACAGCTATCTTATATGTGCTATATGTGCCTTGGGCTGTGTATGACTGTTGTTACGGTGTTTTGTATCTTGGTGGATATTCATGTATGGTTGAATGATATTTGAACTTGATCTGGTAACCAGCTGAAACTTTACATTTCAGCAGTTAATGTTGTTTCTGCTTGATTGACTAGGAAGCCTAATTATGGGGTTAACTGAGTGATAGTCATTTGCATAATAGATTAAATCAATTTCATCATGAAATGTATGTAGACAAATGCAGCAGGATACAGGTCCTTGTCTGCAGTTGAAATACAAGTGCCAGAGATTTTTATAATTCAAGCTGCCATTGTGTTTGCACCTTATGAATCAGATGTAAGATAATTTCTTCTAAGGAAATCTGCAAGGCTGCATTCTCTGGACTAACATCATACTTTCCCTGAACAATATCTTAATTTGACTGCTCAAGACATTGAACATTCTAACTCCAGCAAATAGCTGAGCCTTTTGAGACTGCTACAATATGTGCTATCTTGGTATGATCCCAAACACATATTGAGCATACCATGAAGCAGTGGTAGATTGCAATTTTCTTCAGTACTCTTTTAACAGGCATCCCACTCTCAGCAAATAATCTGATCTTTCTCACTTCTTCCTTTGGAATAGTTGTGTTTAGAATCGCCATCTTATAGAGCATTGCATTATTTACCAGCAGAGAAGGCTACTGCTACTTCCATCAATTTGATGTGAGAACCTATTTTATCTTAAGACCTTGGGTTGAGTGTTGGACACTGAACTGAAAGTGCAACATCACAAATTCCTTTAGTTTATAGTGTGTTCCTTCAGTGAAACTGTTCACTGTTGCTGGAGGGTTTGAAAGACACAATTACTGGCTGAATGAGTGTCTTTCAGGTTGATGAATGTCAGTACAGTTTTCAACGACAGAAACATTGCAACTGTCCATGTCTCTCTGCCTTCTCTTCCAGCTGTGTTCAACGGACAGTCACCAAAGGGATGAGCCAATTGTATCAACTGTTTCTTGGTTAGCATAGCCCACTGAATCATTGTCTTAACTATCCAAAACAATGATTGAAGCCAGAAATTAAAGAACATAACACACTGAAACTAATAAGGATACTAAAGAATACAGTCAAGGCTGAGACCCTTCCTCAGGATGAAGTCCCGATGAAGGACCTCGGCCTGAAATGTCGACTTTTTACCCCTTTCCATAGATGCTGCCTGGCCTGCTGAGTTCCTCCAGCATTTTGTGTGTGTTGCTTGGATTTCCAGCATCTGCAGATTTTCTCTTATTTGTAATTGAAGAACGTACTTTGATCAAAATGTGCTCATGAATTCAGTCAAGCTGAATGGACCATTTTAAAAGGGTTATCGAGCCTCATAGTTTCAGTTTTTTGCTTTGCATTTGATAACAAGTCTATGACTGTAGCACTGATCACAGTCTTATACTCCTGGCAACTGATTTTATCCTGTTGTCTCATCTATTATTAAAATGTTTTTAAATATAAAAAATTTATATGATCTATCTTTGCAACAGGATGTCAACCATACCAGATTTCTAGCATTTCCTTTCATCTGAGGGAAACAGATCAGTGGCTCCCATTTCATTGAGTGAAAGCCCCACTTGTTTATGCGATGTAGAATCTTATACCCCGACCCATATACCCCATAAACACCTGATAATAGCATGGAATTTCCATTTAAAGACCTGGGGATTGATAGGTCGGTGGTTACACATCTTGGTCAGTGTTCTTTTATTCGTAATTTACATTTTGCTACTTTTCCAAATAAGTTGCTCCTGTACTGTTAAAACCCCACTTATGCTCTAATGTGGAACGTGTTAAAGATTGTGAGCCACAAATTTAGATAAAGCAGACATTTTAATACTTTTTGATTATTATCACATCTAAAGCCACTGTTCTTAAGTTAGATTTATTTAAGCTATTGTGTTTTAAGATTTGCAGCTTAAGAGGATGAAATTAGGATAAAAGTGGTGGCTTTGAAATGCATGTATCCTTATTCATAACATATGGCATGACATTTTTTCTAAATCATTTGTTTTATTTTACCTGCCAAAAAGCTAGCACCTTGTAATTTGACTTTAATTTGTCCTCCATGCCCTTTTGAAAGCAAACATGACCAACTGATAACAGCAGAGGCTTATGTCAGCATGCTCCTTGGCAGATTCAAGAGCAGAACAGTTGTTTACACATGGAGTATAATTGTAGACAAGTACAGATCTGTCACTTGTAATTTGATCTTGTCCCTCTTTCAAAGGCAGGGGTACTTCTGAAAGTGACAGCTGTACAGTTTTGTTTAGTTCACTTGCCGCAATAATTGGAGAAGAGATGCAGCAGCATGGAATCTTTTCTTTAAGTTAATCAATACTAAAAGCTTCTAAGTTAATACCATTGCCCTTGGAAACCTGAGGGCACAGGATTGTTTGGTAGGAATCCCTGAGAAACTCCTGTTGTAATAACTAAGTTTGTGTTCCTAGAAATAGCTGCAGACCCCACATGTAGAGCAATAAGAGTAGAATGAAGCGTATTTGGTTCCAAATCTAAAACAAAATAGCCTTAGATGAATATTCTTCACTTTAAGTCGACGATGGTGATGATGAAGCAAATGGGGGAGTGTGCTTGCAATAAACCTTGACGCTTAAAGTACAAACGGCTGTTACTTGGCAGTTCCATGACTTTGATCTGGAAGTTACATAATGATACCCTACTTCAAGCCAATTTCCAAATGCTCCATCAAGCTGTTTGGGAGATGTAGAAAAGATTTAAGATGCAACTAATTGATGGAAAGTCTATCAATTAGGAAAATATTTGTGGATGAGATGTTCTGAAATAAAGTGCCTCTTTTCATTCATAGGAGGCAAATAGTTGCTGGAAATGTTTGCAGAAATAAAGCATGGAAGTAATTTGATTTATTAATTCAAGCTAATTCGACATTTTTTATGTTTCCCTTGTGCTGAGACTGAAGCTGCAAAGATGTTTTTCACCATTGAAATTTTTTCACCATAACTGGTAGAAATTTAGGAATAATTGATTTGGAACCTAGTTTACAACATTAAAGGGTCTGGTCAAAATTTCACGATTCTCTGCAGATTTGGGAGCAGAATTGATCTTTGTATAATCAGTCTGAATGATATTGAAGTATATAGCTTTGGAGTAAGAAACTGCACCTTGAATTTGATTGGTGCATTTTACTTTGAAGGGAATAATCTCATTTTCCAGTCGGTGAGCCAGATCTTGCTGAACCCTTTCCCCACCAAGAATTGCTGCTTCTTTTCCCGGGTAGGCGCTTGTCGAGATAAGGGAAATTTTACTTATTAACACCTTTCTGCTTCTACATCTTTCTGTCCTGGATTCCAGCAATATGCCTTCAGCAGTGACAGAGCCTCTAGTGATGAATCAAGAATGCCCAGCACCAGGACACCTCTGAAAAGCTCGAGAGCAGACTCCAACTCAGATTTAAACATGCTAACTTTGAAGTCTGAAGAAAATAAAAATGGAAACTTATGAGAAAATAAATATGGACTTAACCAGACCATTTATTGATAAACAATTAACAACTATTTATTAAATAGACATCAAATATTAACATATCTTCTCCTTTGCTGATGACAGTAGCTTAATCCCTGTTGAAATTAACAAGGCCTTTAGTTTTGCTTCAGATTCAACCTGGCATGAGATCCAAGATTCCCAATGTAAGTGCTGGACATCCCAGGAAAACTGTGTTGTACTGCTCGGTTGGAAATCTAATATTTGTCTGAATTAACAGAGTCTGATTTCTATATCTACCAATAGTTTCAGACCTTCTGTACTTAACAAATATGAGGAAGCCCCAGGTTTCCTTGGTAAATGCTGGTTGTTCCATTCAGAAGTACTGGTATTTGCTAGCAAGAACCAGGCAAATTAATCCATGTCATCATTCCCTATTGGCAGACTCTTATCTCCATTTTCCCTTCAATTTACTCATTTTCAAACATCAATCCTTCCATAGGTGTGTGTTGGTGTGAGAACCACAAATGCAAATTGGCCATTTGGACTGTGAGGCTTCAGTAGGGAATATCCCCTTGGAGACCATAAGAGCCAGTCCAGATCACTTTCCAGCAAAAGTACATGATAAACCAATCAACAGCTACAGTACTGAATTGTTGCTTCAGCTCAGTTAACAGAGGTTGCAAAAGAAAAATACTGCTGCCTGGTCTGAATGATATGGTGGTACAACAGTTTGTGCTTTTATCAATGTTGCCAGCAGAATATTCAAATGATAGCCCAAAGCTATATTAAATTTCTCTTGTAATTTTTTTCCTGGATTAAATGTGCTGAAACTGAGGGCTTGCCACACTTTGGCTTGAGGAAAAGATAATCACTCTTTGAAATGATTAGAAAAGTCACTGTTTTATATCTGGAGCAGTTAGCGCTATTGTTTTTCTCTGTCAGCAATCACTGATCGGGGTTCAATTCCTGCCTGTTAGAAGCTTGTACGTTCTCACCATGACCATGAGGGTTTGCTCTGGGTTATCTGGTTTCCTCCCAGAGTTCAGAAATG
This sequence comes from Hypanus sabinus, assembly GCF_030144855.1. Classification (NCBI taxonomy): domain Eukaryota; kingdom Metazoa; phylum Chordata; class Chondrichthyes; order Myliobatiformes; family Dasyatidae; genus Hypanus; species Hypanus sabinus. The sequence continues at coordinate 41,894,053 of NC_082739.1, forward strand.
TACGGGTTAGGTTTAGTGAGTTGTGGGCACGCTATGTTGATATTGGAAGCGTGGCCTCACTTGTGGGCTCCCCAAGCACGTGACAAAGAAAAAAATGATGCAAATGACACTTTACACTGGTATGTTTCGATGTACGTGTGACAAATAAGGCTATTTTTTTTCTTTATAAAAATCTTCAGAAGAAATCAACGAGAGAGCAAAAATATGATGACAACATTTTAAATTTAATTTTCCGTTACATTTTGACGGACTGCATAACAGAGCAGAGTGACACAGTAAGGCAATCCATTGCTGGACTGATGCAAGATTTATTTAGCCTTCTCGATACTATTTGGCGGGGTGGGGGGGGGGGGAGAGTGAAATGGCCTATCAGGGAGAAGCTGTAGCAAGCAGGTCTTTAGCACCAAGTCTGGCTCTGTGACTCAGAAGGGAATGGGGGAGAAGAGTGATAGGGGATTCCATAGTTAGAGGAGCAAACAGGAGATTCTGTGGATGTGATAAAGACATCCAGATAGTATTTTGTCTCCAGATGCCAGGGTCAGGAATGTCTTGGATCAGGTCCACAGCATTCTAAAGGGGGAGGGTGCACAGCCAGAAGCCATGGAACATATTGATACCAACAACATAGGTCGGTAATGGGAGGATTTCCTGAAGAGAGAATATAGTGAGTTTGGTAGAAAGCTGAAAAGCAGGACTTCTAGATAGTAATTTCTGGATTGCTTCCTGTGCAATGTGCCAGTGAGGGTAAGGATAGGATGATTTGGCATATGAATGTATGGCTGTGGAATTGGAGCAGAGGGCAAGGCTTCAGATTTATGGATCATTGTAATCTCTTCTGGGGAAGGTATGACCTGTACAAAAAAGATGGGTTACACCTGAAACCGCGGTAGATCAATATTCTTGTAGATAGGTTTGCACAAGCTGTTGGAGAGGATTTAGACTACTTTGGCAGGGGAATGGGAACTGGAATGATAGGGCTGAGGATGGGGCAGTTAAAATACAAGTAGATACAGTGTGTAGTGAGGCTATGAGGAAGGATAGGCAGATGATAGGGCAACATTGCAGTCAATGATTTGAGTTGAATTGTAACGTGTGGGCAAAATCAAAAAAGTTGATGAATACAGGACTGAAGGTGTTATATTTGAGTGCACGCAGTACATGAAATAAGGTAGATGGTCTTGTAGTGCAATCAGAGATTGGCAGGAACAATATTGTAGGAATCACTGAGTCATGGCTGAAAGAAGATTATGGTTGGGATGTAGACAGAGGAGGTGGGTGGCTTTGTTGGAAAAAAATTAAATCAAGTCCCAAAAAAGAAGTGACATAGGATCTGAAGATGTAGCATTCTTGTGTGTAGAGTTAAGGAACTTGCTGATGGGAATTGTATACTGGCTTCTGAACTGTAGCCAGGAAGTGGGACATAGAAAATGCATGGCAAAAGGGCAATGCTATGTTTGTCATGGGGAATTTCAATATGCAGGTAGATTTGGAAAACCTGGTTGGTGCTTAATCTCAAGATAAAGAATTTGTAGCCTCCAATGAGATGGCATTTGAGAGCAGCTTCCCTCTCAGTGCACAACAGGAAAGGCAATTTTGGATTGGGTGTTATATAATGAGCCAAATCTGATTAGTGACCTGAAGATAAAAGAAACCTTGGATGCAGTGATCATTATATGATAGAATGCACTCTTCGGTTTGAGAGGGAGAATATAAAGTCAGATGTATCAATATTACAATGGAGTAAAGGGAATTACAGAGGCATTAGAGAGGTGCTGACCAAAGTTCATTGGAAGGGAACACTAGCAGGGATGATGGGAAAACAACAATGGCTGGAGTTTCTGAGGGTAATTTGGAAGCTACATCCCAAAGAGGAAGGAGTATTCTAAAGCAAGAATGAGGCAACCGTGGTTGACAGGGAAGTCAAAGACAGCATAAAAGCCAAAGAGAGGGCATATAATATAGGAAAAAATGAAAGCAAAGATAGAGGATTGGGAAGCTTTTAAAAACCAACAAAAGGCAACTAAAAAGCTATAAAAAGATAAGAGATAAAATATGAAGGTAAGCCAGCCAATAATATAAAAGAGGATGCCAAAAGATTTTTCAGATGTATGAAGAGTAAAAGAGAGGCATGAGGGGATATTGGACTGCTGGAAAATGATGGTGCAGAGGTAGTAGTGGGGAATAAAAAAATGGTAAGTATCTTGCATCAGTTTTCACTGTGGAAGACACAAGCAGTATGCCAGAAATTCGAGAGTGTGCACAAGTGAGTATAGTTGCTATTTCTGAGGAGAAGTTGCATATGTCACTCCACTCCTTAAGAAGGGAGAGAGGCAGAAGAAAGGAACTTACAGCCAGTTAGCCTGACTTCAGTGGTTGGGAAGTTGTTGGAGTTCATTATTAAGAATGATGTTTCTGGAAACTTGGTGGCACATGATAAAATAAGCTGAATTCAGCATAGTTTCCTCAAGGGGAAATCTTGCCTGACAAATCTGTTGGAATTCTTTGAACAAATTGCAGGCAAGATAGACAAAGGAGAGTCAGTGGATGTTGTTTACTTGGAGTTTCAGAAGGCCTTTGACAAGGTGCTGCACATGAGGCTCCTTAACAAAATAAGAGCTGATGGTATTACAGGAAAGATACTAGCATGGATAGAAGATTGGCTGACTGGCAGGAGGTAAAGAGTGGGAATAAAGGGAGCCAGTGACTAGTGATGTTCCACAAAGATCTGTGCCTCTTTTCACATAATATGTAAATGATTTGCATAATGAAATTGATGGCTTTGTGATCAGGTTTGCAGACAATGTAGAGATAGGTGGATGGGCAAGTAGTGTTGAGGAAGCAGAGAGTCTACTGAAGGACTTAAACAGATTGAGAGAATGGACAAAGAATTGTCAGATGGAATATAGTGTAGGGAAGTATATGGTCATGGTCAGCCATCATTGACACATCCTGAGATTTTTTTTTGTGCTTGTCGTATTGAGGTGGGTGATCATGGTCTTAAGCTTGGAAATTAGCAATACATTTTTATATGTCTTGCACTTATGGTCAATTTATGAAGAATCAACTTCTGGATGCTTAAATTTGCATCTTTCCTAGTACCTTGAATGGGATCTTGTCCCATTTGGAATGTTTGAATTTTTGACCATTTTCTGCACAGAACTGAAAATGTATTTTGAAGATTGGGAGGAGCAAGATAATTTTTCCTCATCCAGGGTGCATAGTTGCCTCATTTTAGAATGCACCCTTAATTTTGTTCCTCAATTCATTCACCACTGTGTTTTAGAACAGTATTAATGATCCATGATCTTGATAACAGAACCTGATCTCAATTAATGATCATGAGTTTCCATGAAACCTTTGAAAAGAAATTACATGAAAATCCAATTTTTCTCCACTCATTTCTGAGCAACAAAAACATCTGAAAGAATTTTAATTCTATGTTGCAAAAAAAACCTTGGTTATTGATTTAATAATTCTAATGCAAATTGGTTTATCAATAGTAAATCATGCAATTTCTTTTTCAGAATTTCATTATCCTTATCATTTTTGCAATAAATCATGAATGATTCAAACCATGTAATGCAGTCAATAAAGAAACAAATCTGAGATGAATGCAGTTAAGTAAAATTAGTGTCTAGCTTATCAGTTGTTAAAACCCGTATTACAGTGCTCAAAGGTTCGATTATGACCCAAACTAAGTGTTTTTAACTATTTTTTAAGACTGGTGTACTGCCTTTGAGTCTGCCTTGAGGAAAATGGTAGTCAGGCCCAATTTGATGTCTGAGAAACCTCATGTGCCCTCTTTTCTTGGCATATATGCAACTAGTTTAAATATCATAAGCTCGCTCAAAGTTAGTCTCTTAATTAATTATGCTTTCAGGTTAGAAATGTTTAAAGGGACAAACAATTTCTCTGCAGCAGTTTGCAATTCAGGGCTGAAAATGTGACCAGCAGCTAAAATAAGCAGCAAGTGAAACAGAAACCAGCTGCCTCCAGGATTGTATGATATTTGCCACTGAGATGGAAAATCAGTCCAAGTTTAGGATCATACTGCAAAGTGAGGGGTGGTTGGCTACACATGCTTGTATCTCTTTGTAAGACTTGTCAAATTAGTCTCACTCATATATTTTTTCCCCTCTCTACATTTCTTCCTTAGTTTGAAATACCAATTGAAGCTTGTTGCCTTGAGAAGCTCATCATAAAATCTGCTGTTGGTTTAATTTGATAAAGTTAACCCCCTCAAAGGACCAGTAACATCTTTCTCAATGTCAGCAAGACCAAGTAGCTGATGATTGATTTCAGGAAGAGGAAACCCAAGGTCCATGAACGAGTTCTCATCAGGGGATCAGAAGTGGAGAGGGCGATGCCTTTAAATTCCCTTGTGTTATAATTTTGGAGGACCTGTCCTGGGCCCAGCACGTAAGTGCAATTAAGAAGAAAGCATGGTAGTGCTTCTACTTCCTTAAGAGTTTGTGAGGATTTGGCGTGACATCTAAAATTTCGACAAATTTCCTAAAGTGTATAGTGAAGAGCATATTGACTGGCAGCATTGCATCATGGCCTGGTATGGAAACACCAATGCCCTTGAACAGGATACCCCCCACCATTGAGCATATCTGTAAGGAGCCCTGTCACAAGAAAGCAGCATTCATCATCAAGGACTCCTACCATCCAGGCCATGCTCTCTTCTCACTCCTGCCATCAAGAAGGTAGTGCAGGAGCCTCAGAACTCACACCACCATGTTCAGAAACAGTTATTACCCTTCAACCATCAGGCTCTTGAACCAGAGGGGATAATTTCACTCAACTTCACTTGCCCCATCACTAAACTGGTTCCACAAGGACCACTTTCAAGGACTCTTCATCTCATATTCTTGATATTTATTGTTTGTTTGTCTGTTTATTTATTTATTTATTTATTATTTCTTTCTTTCTTTTTGTATTCGCACAGTTTGTTGTCTTTTGTGCACTGGTTGAATGCCCAAATCGGTGCAGTCTTTCATGAAATTGATTATGGTTATTATTCTACTATAGATTTATTGAGTATGCCTGCAAGAAAATGAAACGTAGGGTTGCATATGGTAACATGTATGTACTTCAATAATAATCTGACTTTGACTTTGATATTCTGTAAGAATTAAAAGCCACACCACCTGACAGTGAATTGAAGTTTAGTAAATTTCTAAAAGAGGCAAATTGAATTTGAGATATTGCATTTGTCCAAGTCTCAAAGGACAGAGAGTCAATAGCAGGGTTCTTAAGGGGTATTAAGATTCAGAGGGAACTTGGGAAAAATCCAGTCAAGATGGCACCAAGCTGTGTTCTCTATTGTGGTTATGGCTCTGGCTCAGACTCATGCTTAGCTGTGTTGGGGACAGAGAGTGAGTTAGGGATCAGGCCAGAATCTAGGCCTCTACTCTGCCTTGGAAGGTCAGTGACGACATGGATAAAGGACATCTGTGGGCATATTTCAGGCCAGCAAGTGCAGTGCATGAAATCTAGTGAGAAAGAGACTGTAGTTTGAAGCCTGGAGTTCAGGGACCCATCATTCATGAGTCCAGAGTTCAGGGTCTATCACTGGCAATTCCAGAACTTGAGGCCTGGAGTTCAGTGTCTCATTGTTGGCAAGTCCTAGGATTGATATCAAAGCCTGATAGTTGAAGTTCAGGGTCTACAATTCCTCTAGGGAGATTGGAGCCCAATGTCTGCAAGTCCAATGGAGACTGGAGGCCTGGTCTGTCAAGGGGTTGTGCGTGTGAATGGATTAGTGGTTGAAGGGAGGGAGGAGAGGGGCTTGTTTTGTTGCTTGTTCCACTGAATATTATGGGCATGTGATGTTGGAACTGAAGTGCGTAGCCACACTTGCTGGCTATGCTCGGCACATCCTTGGGTTGTGTTGGTCGTTAATGCAAATGGCACATTTCTTTGTATATTTCGATATACAAGTGATAAATGAATGAATCTGAATGAGATGAGTGACATAGATAGGATAGATAGGTTTTCTTTCCCTGGGCAGAGGAATCTAGAACTAATAGGTACAGGTTTAAGGCAAAAGGGCAAACATTTCAAAGAGGTCTGTTTTCACACAAATCTAAAATGAGGATATAGTAAAGGCAGGCTCAATTACAAAGTTTAAAAAGCATTGGGAAAATTATAGAAGGTTGCTGGCCTAATGTAGGTAAACTGGACTAGTATAGATGGGATCATGGTTGACACAGACGAGGTGAACTGAAGGACCTGTTTCTGTGCTCTATGTTACTATGGTACTTTATCAGTTTCACTAAATGTTTGATTCATCCACCCTTCTGTGAAATTCGTCATTGGAATGTTGACGTGGGCTTGATGTTTCATTATATTTTCCCTTTAATTTTTCTGTCACTCCTTGATTCTAATACCTGTATCTCTAGTTGAGTTTCTACAGTTCTTCAATGCATAGTCATGCAAATAAGATAATCTCTGCAGCTATAATCCACCTAAATTACTATTTCCATTGCTTTGATACCAGTGCATATCTATAGCATTAAAGAAATCACTGGAAAATTTCATTGAAGATCAATGAAGATCAAAATCAATGGGAGTCCTTTATTGGTGTAGTGAGAAGAAAGGAGCACTGTCTGACTACTCCCTTGATTTAGGTTCAAACTTGACCTTCGGTGCTGATTATGTGAAGTTTGAATGTGCTTCCTCTGACCGCGTGTGTTTCCTTCCACATCCCAAAGAAGTGTGGTTTGGTCAGCTAATTAGCTGCTATAAATCGTGTTGAGTAGATGAGTGAGTGGTAGAATCTTGGGTGAGTTAGTAGGAATATAGGAATAACAGAAATGGGATAAATGGAGTTTCGTGTAAAATGTGTAAAATGTAAAATGGTGTGGACTCTATGGGTCAAAGAGCCTGCTTCCAGGACTCCATGACTAAGTTCTTGTTTCTCATTCTTTAAGCATACTTATCTACTCTAATATTATACTAGTTAGGATTGGTTCATTCTAGCCCAGGTCAACTTTGGGTTTTGCTCTTTTCTTACAGACAAATGCATAATTAAATGACAGCCTCTTAGTGTTTGATTTGCTGTCTGTTGGAATTGATCATTGACACAACTTGAACTAGATTGATCAAGATTAATTTTCAGAGAAGATGACCAAGATATTTTGTGGGTGTGTGCAGAGGTGGAGAGCAACTTAAAATTCAAATTTTCCCATCAAAGGTGCTATGAGATTTTTACCAGACATCTGAAAGGCAACATTTGATTCCAAAGCAAAACATCCTTCAGTGGAATTTAGGAGAAGTAGAAAAAGCTGCATTCTAACTTAATTACCTGCAATCAATTCAAACTTCAAATTGTAAATGAATAAATGTTAAATAGCTTTGCTGGCCAGGCAGTGTCTATGGAAGAGAAAACAGTCAATGTTTCAGATCGAGACCCTTCATCAGGATTCATAAGATGACTCAGCCCGAAACAATGACTGCTCACTCTTTCCCATAGATGCTGCCTGGTCTGCTGAGTTTCTCCAGCATTTTGTGTGTTCGGCTTGGATTTCCAGCGTCTTCAGATTTTCTTGTAAATATCATGGCTGGTCTATTTAAAATGTACCATATTTTTAACTACAAAATTATGCATTCTGCAAAGGAATATTATTTCATCACTCATGGTCATGAATTCTGCAACATTTTCTGCATGATAAATTTGTTGGTCAAATCTTTATGCAAGTCACTCGAATTACTTACTATAAATTGGAGAAAGTCTGCCCTGAGTTGTCCATAAGTCTGTTGAGGAGAAGTATGGCTCCTTGTTTTAGATGCTTAGCATATTATTGATCTTTAATTGGCCAAGTAGATGCTCACTCCCCAGATCACTCAGCCTGACACCAGGGAAAGTGGGAAGAAATATTTAGCATTGGACAGGCCCACCCAGCAGCCCACCGATTTAACCCCTAGCCTAATCACAGGACAATTTACAATTAACCTACTAACCAGTACATCTGTGGACTTTGAGAGGAAGCTGGAACATCTAGATGACCACAGGAAGACAGTGCAAACTTTCTTACAGAGGACGCCCCTCCGACGCCCTGTGATGCACTTACTGCTACTGTGGCCCCCGATGACATTGTAGTCTGTGCATTTGACAGCAAGGGCCTATTTCATCAGCACTCACTGTTGCTCTGAGCAAATTTTTTTACAAACAGCATCTTGGGGTGACACAGTAACATAGTGTTTAATGTAACGCTATTCCAGTGACAGGGTTAAATGCCACTGTTGTCTCTAAGGAGTTTGTATATTCTCCCCTTAACCATGTGGGTTTCCCATAGATGGTTGAATTTCCTCCCACATTCCAAAGACATACAGCTTAGTAGGTGAATTGATCACATGAGTGTAATTGGGTTGACAGAAGAACCTGTTACCAGTCTGCATCTCTAACTAAAAGTAAAGAACTTATGCTGTAGTACTTAATATCCGAGTCTACTGTCAGTTCCCTTTGACGGGTAATGTACAGGGAAGGGTTGAATAAATCGATGAGCTCCCTGATTACCATGTACATAACATGATGTTACTATGTTAGTTGTTGAGGTGTTTGAGTACCTTTCTGCAAAGGGGTGGCCATTTTGTTTCAGTGGTTTAATTTTGGTTTGAAGAATAAAATTTTGTTGCATGAGATTTCCTGGGACACAAGTGCCTTTGGTTCTATAAAGATCTCGAAGCATTACTCGTGGCAGCGAGATGTAGATGGACTTTGCCACCCAGAGCCCCGTGAATCTACAGCCGAACACAGTGACTTTGTCTAATCTCTCTCCACCACCCCCCCCCCGCCATGATCTTCTTCCAGGGTACCCTTGACGATTCCAGGGTCTCTGCTCTATGTTACCCAGTTACCAGCCAAGCACAGTTCAGCTGGCTAGCAAGTGGGAAACAAAGAAAAGCTATGATAATATTGCCATATTCAATTTGACAGCACCTCAATTTCCCTATAGGTAAGAAGGCTCTGGTGCCCAGTCTGAGTTTTCATCATGGCTGGCAGTTATTCAGGAGAATTTTTCACTTCTGTTAGAATAATATTTAATTAATTCCTCCACTAAAGCAGTTGTGCACAAATCAACCCTAGAGAGGAAAGCTGCATATTTATGTGTGTGGATTTCAATTACTTTGTAAGGATATTCAGTTGAATTATATTAAGGCTGGAAAACATTTTAAAGCTGCTGCTCTTTCTATGCATGTAGGTTGTCTTTGCTATAAAAAATTCTATTTAATGATCTGTCAAGTGGAAAAATCAATGCATTCTTCTTTTAACGTGATATTGAAGAACAGTTTATTCTCCACTGAATAAGAATTACCCTTAGTAAGGGACCTAATGTAAAATAGTTTCAGACAATTTTCCCAACCAAGAACACGGTTACCTGGAAAGATACTTGGGCCAGCCATACAAATTCAGTGCCGACAGGAAGAGGTTGTAGACTGAGTGTTCTGCAATGATTGACTCTCACTTGCACCCATTCCCACAATTTACAAGGCATGTCAGGAGTGTGATGGAATAGTTGGCATTTATCTTCATGTGACAGCCCCAACAACATTAAGAAGCTCAAGTTCATATCTAACATAGCAGCCTGCTTGATCAGCACACCATTCATCACTCTTGCTGTCGTCAGTGTGCCTTGCGCTGTTTATAAAATGCAGTTACAGCATCACATCCAGGCTTGTCTGACAGCCTTCTCACTACCTGACCTCTACAAATACGAAGGACAAAGACAGTAGGAGGACCAACAGCTTGGGGTTCCCCTCCATGTCAGGGACTATCCTGCCTTGGATTAGTTTGCAATTCCTTCATTATAGCAGGGAGCAACATCTTAGACAGCACACAAAGCACAGTCCAAGTGGAGGACCTCAAGCTGAAAAACCAACTGTCCGTTTTCCTCCTTGGATGCTGCCTGACCCATTATTTCATCCAGTGCTTTGTGTGTTTCTCCAGATTCCAGCTTGTGGAGTCTTTTGTGTCTCCAATGAAATCTTCAAACTTCATTCAAAGAGCATGTATAAGACAGGTTATAGCTAGGGGGTGAGCATGGATGCCGTTACCTTCACATTTCTAACTAGAGCAACATGTGCTTTATTTTTCATATTAACAGTTCATTCCAAAATTGTTTTCAATAAGAGAAATAAATTGCACAGACAATTATACATGCAAAACATGGCTAGACGGAAATAACTGTTAAATCAGTTAAATCTCATCATTGCAAACTGTTAAAAGCAACATCCTTGATTCCAGCAAAAGCATCATCATAGCTTGTAGAAGAAATAAAACCTCAACAAATCAAATTTATCTGAAGAAATGCAACAAAGATAAAAAAAGTTATGTGCATATGTTGAAATTGTGGTCATACTATGAATATACTGCTGGTGTGGTGAGCAATATTATTGATATCAGAATAAGTTTATTGGATTTTAAGGCCTCAAATCATATGATTGGTCAGTGGGATATGAATACGTCATGGGATGAAATAATTGTACAAAACTTTTACTTCAAGATGGATACAGGTAGTGAATTAATGATAAAGTAAAACAATTATTTTTTTCATGTTGGAGAAGTTACTAATTATTTAACAGGCCCAACTAGTACTTTTTGTGGTGGAAAGCAATTGTTGGAGTCTCAACTTATGAATATTTACATGTGCAAATGGCCTGGAAGAAGACATTTAAATTACTAAATTTTCTGGTGACAAAGATTTGGTGGAAAGCAGGTTGTGAAGAAGACATAAGGAGGCTTCTGAGGGGTATGTGTGGGTTAAGTGGTTGGGCAAAGGTCATAATGTGGCAAAATGTAACTTTACCACTTTAGCAGGAAATATAAGAAAGCATATTATTTGGGAAATGAGGGATTGCAGAGTTCTGTGATGTAGTGGATGATGTGCAGAAGGATAGGTAATAGTGACAGCAACTAATGAGAAAAGCTGACAAAATATTGAAAATTGCAAGGGACACAAAAGAAGAAAGCTAATGTTATATAGGCATCTGTGAGACCACATCTGGAATATTGTACATTATTTACGGAAGGATACAAATGTGTCTGTTTATTTTATGGAGAGAGATTGGACAGACGAGGTTTGAATCTGTTAGTGTTTAGAAGAGAAATAAATTAATTGAAACAGAAGATCAGAATCAGGTTTAATATCACCAGTATATGCCATGAAATTTGTTAACTTTGCAGCAGCAGTACAATGTGATACATGATAATTATAGGAAAAAAACCATGAATTACAGTAAGTATGTATGTATATTAAATAGTTATTGCAATGAGTATTGCAAAAGCAGAAGTTTAAAAAAATAGTGAGATAGTGTCCATGGGTCCAATATCCATTTAGAAATCGGATGGCAGAGGGGGAGAACCTGTTCCTAAAGATCAACACAAAGGATATGGAATGCATGGGAAAATCTAGTAAAGTGTGTCATTGTTTAAGAATGAGGGGTTGCTCATTTAAAACAGAACATTTTCTTTTTCACTCAGACAATCATGAACCATCAGAATTATTACTCTCAAAGGACATTGGAAGCATAATTTTGGATATTTAAGACAGAACTGTATATATCCTTGATAAGGAAGGGGTGTAAAGTTACTGAGGGTAGATAGCAATACAGAGTTGAGGGGATGATCAGATTGGCCATGCTCTTATTAAATGTTGGAGGCAAGAGTTGAGTGAGGAAGTGACTTATTCTTAATTTGTACAATTCTACCTTCTGGGTAAACCATGACAAATGATCATTAAAGTTGATGTTTCTTTTCCTGACAAGTGCCAAACTTATAGCTACCCATTTGTTTCAGATAATTAACAAAATGTATGAAGGCCTCCAGGCTAATATCACACCCAGCTTATTGCTTAATTTTTGTTCCCTGAACATCCACTGTGACAAAGCCTGTTTCAAAATTGTGTCTAATCATTTAAAATCATTCAGCACCTTCACTCCATATATCACAACAGCCAGGATCTCCAGTGACCATGCATTTCAGTTCCACTTCCCATTTCCACACTGACATCTGTGTCCATGGCCTCCTCGATGGTTAGGCTGAGGAATAGCACTATATACTTCATCTCAGTGGTCTCCAAACTAATGACATCATCAATTGCTCTAACTTCTAGGAACCACACCTGCATTGCTTTTTGTTTTCCTTAATTCCTCTGGCCCCTCTCACTTTATTGCCTGTATTGTGCTGTAGGTTTTCTATGTTTCAAAGTTTCCCCCACCGTCACTGTCTTTCCTTTATTCCATGGTCTACTGCGCTCCTTACCAGATTTCCCCTTCAGCCCTTTGCATTTTCCACCTATTGCCTCCTGGTTTCTCACATCATTCACTTCCGTCCCCTAAGCTAGAAGGAGTCAATTTTAGAAAACCTAGCACATTTATTTTTCAACATAGTCCCCTCCTAAATTTACACACTTAGTCCAGCAGTCATGGAGCATACGGATCTTGGACCTCCAGAAAGTGTCCACAGCAGGGGTGATTGATAAGTTCGTGGCCTAAGGTGGTAGAAGGAGATGAATTATACAGCTCTTGTTACATGCACCTGCAGGTCAATTTGAGTGATTATGCAGAAAGTTTGAAGTTAATAACTCATCTCCTTCTACCTTAGGCCAGAAACTTATCAATCACCCCGATGAGTTATTAACAGTTGTTATTAACTTCAAACTTTCTGCATAATCACTCAGAGTTGACCTGCACGTGCATGTAACAAGAGCTGTATAACTCATCTCCTTCTGCTTTACACCCCAAACTTATCAATCACCCCTGCTGTGGACACTTTCTGGAGGTCCAAGATCCGTATGCTCCACGACTGCTGGACTAAATGTGTAAATGTAGGAGGTGAATATGTTGAAAAATAAATGTGCTAGGTTTTCTAAAATTGACTCCTTCTACCTTAGGCCACAAACTTATCAATCACCCCTTGTATCATCTGCCAGCATGTGCTCCTCCCCATCCCCCTACCATTTTATTCTGGCTTTGGCCATCTTCCTTTCCAATGCTGATGAAGGGTCTTGGCCCATTGACTGTTTATTCCCCTCCATCAATGCTGTCTGACCTGCTAAGTTCCTCCAGCAATTTGTGTGTGTTGTTTAAATTCATTATGTGTTTATTAAAATCAAGATCAATTTAAAATCATGGAAGTATTAAAATAAGTAGAAAGGAGTTTACCTGGAATGAAATTAAAACATAGGACCTCAAGTAGGTCCTGAAGGGATAGAGATAATTCATCTTGCAACAGAAAGAGTGTTGAGCTTCTGCTTTGATGGGATAAGTAAAGAAAGAATGCTTTGACTGATCAAATGATGGCAGTGCACAGTGGGATGAGGATTAGTGGTAGGATAGTTAACAGGAAAAGACAGAAGGATGGGGAGCATGTCTGTATCTTTAGATGCTCTCCAAAGGTGATAGAAGTAGAATCTATGAGAACTTCAGAGGCATTTTTCAAAAGTAAATTCAGGAAGTGTTTAAAAATGAAAACTCCTGTCAGGTTACAGGGGAAATTAAAAAAAAGGAAACCAGACTTGTTAGAAAGCATCTTCTGATCTGATAAAGTGAAAATCTGCTAAATAAGGTCCGTGCTGTAGCTATAACTCTGCATTTAATCTAATAGAAAATGTCAGTGGGAACCAAAGAAAAGGACCCCATTGTTTCACCATTTGAAAATATTCCTTCTGCTTGTATTTTTAAAATATATTGTTTTTAAAGTCATCTTTGTTTTGGAGTACTATTGCTTCATTGCTGACATCAAAGCAGTTTCAGAAGTGATATCCCTTGATGTTAATTTGCTAGGCAACAAAAATTTAAACTTATCACACAGAGTGAGTTGACTGGGGTTCACGTGGACTTCAGGCACATAAAGGGAAACATTTTAATCTTGGCTTTCTAAAATATAGAAACTAGATTCAAAATGTGGCATGTTTGAATTGTTTGTGCCCATCACCTATAGAAAGACTGTTTCTCTAAAGCTGATGTCATTTCCCACAAGTGATTATGTCACAGATGTGCATTATCATCATTAAATACTTAATGAAAACATTGCATCAAAACTGAAATTATGATTCTCATAATGCATTGTTCAACTAATAGTACATGTTGTAAAATAATTAATCCTGTGTATTTTAAAGGGACATTGTTGTTATATTTCATAAATTGTTTACTAGCTCTCATGTCAGTTTCATTGAGGCTGCTGTCAATGGCATGCCTCCCTAATTGATGGCCAATTCCAATCCAGTCATCCCCATCCTTCAGCCCAAGCTCAGTCAGTTACTGCATTGGTCAGGAGCCAAACCTGAATCTGTCATGGAGAGCTCCCATTAGCATCACGTAGATTGATATTGTCCTGGCCATTCAACAACTTACAGTGGCTCTAAAGCACCAGTCTGGCTCCAGCATCCTTTGAACCACATCACTTTTTTTATATATAAACAAGGAAGTCATAATTTACTTTATTTTTTTTCTGGTGACATCTTGTCCAATCAGCAACTGATTGGTGCACCAACTGTGGTTGTAATCCAATATCAGAAAATTGTATCTCAAATAAATCTGTAGATTCCCTCTCTCCCATCTGAAGATCACAGTAAATGTTATTATCGAAGTACATACTGTTCATGTCACCAAATACTATCCTGAGATTCATTTTCTTGCAAGCATTCAAAGTGGAACCAAGAAGTTCAATATGCACAAAGGTTGACCAATTGTGCAAGTACAAAATTAATGATAATAAATAAGTATATCAATAAAACTGAGAACATACGTTGTAGAATGCCAAGGTTGTGTTAATGTTGTGGTGAGTTAAGATGTCCATGCTGGAATCAGGAGCATGATGGTTGAACTTGGTGGTATGGGTCCTATGGATCCTATACCTCCTTCCTGATGGTAGCAGTAAAAAGAGAGCATGGCCTTGGATGGTGGCGGTCCTTGATGATGGATGCTGCTTTCTTGTGGCAGTGCCCTTTGTAGATGAGCTCAGTGGTAGGAAGGGCTTTTCCTGTAATGACCTGGGCTATATCCTCCACTTTTTGAAGGTTTTTCCATTCCTGGGCACTGGAGTTTCCATACCAGGCTGTGCTGCAACCAGTCAGGATATTCTCCACTTGCATCTATAGAAATTTATCGAAGTTCTAGATGACATGCAGAATCTGCACAAAGTTCTAAGAAAGTAGAGGTACTACCATGCTTTCTTTGAAATGGCATTTATGTACTGGACCCAGGACAGATCCTCTGATATGATAATGCCCAAGAATTTAAAGTTATTGACCCTCGCCACCACTGATCTCTGAATAAGGACTGGTTCAATGTCCTCTGGTTTCCTGCTGTGGTCAATAATCAGTTCTTTGATTTTTCTGATGTTGAGTGAGAGGTTGTTTCAGCACCACTCAACCAGATTTTCAGTCTCCTTCCTCTCTGCTGATTCATCACTACCTTTGATTTGGCCAGCAACAGTGGTGTCAGCAAACCTGAATATGGCTTTGGAGCTGTACTTAGCCTCACAGTCATATGTATAAAGCGAGTAGTGCAGGGGGCTAAGCATGCAGCCTTATGGAATACTTGTGCTGATGGAGATTGTGGACGAGATGTTATTGCCAATCTGAACGGACTGGGATCTACAAGTGAGGAAATTGAGAATCCATTTGCACAAGGAGGCATTTAGACCTAGGTCTTGGAGTTTATTGATTAGTTTTGAAGGGACGATAGTGTTAAATTCTGAGCTGTAGTCAATGAAGAGCATCCTGATGTATCATCTTCACTGTCCAGATGTTCCAGATGAGCCAATGAAATGGCAGCTGTTCTTGACCCGTTGTGATGGTTGACAGATTGGAGTGGATAGAAGTCATTTGTTCGGCAGGAGTTGATCTGTTTCATGACCAAGCTCTCAAAACACTTCATCACAGTGGATGTAAGTTTTACAGGATGATAGTCACTGAGGCAGGTTACCACATTCTTCTTGGGCACTGATATAATTGAAGCCTGCTTGAAGCAGTTGGATACCTCAGACTGCTGAAGTGAGTGTTAAAGATCTCATTGAACACTCCAGCCAGTTGATCGGCACAGGTCTTCAGTTCTCAGCCAGGTACACCATCTGGGCCAATTGCTTTTTATGGGTTCATCCTCCTGAAGGATGCTGTTATGTGAGCCACAGAGACTGAAATCACAGGATCATCGAGGACTGTGGGAGTTCATGAAGGTGCCTCCATGCTTTGTTGGTCGATGCAAGCATAAAAGCCATTGAACTCATTTGGGAGTGAAACCTTGTGTCACATATGTTGCTTGGTTTTACTTTGTATGAGGTGATAGCATTCAAGCCCTGCCACAGCTCTTTGTTTCAAGTCTGATCCTGAATTGCCTCTTCACTATGTGATAGTTTTCTGCAGGTCATAACTGGACCTCTTGTATTTTCCTGGATCACCAGACTTGATTGCCACCATTGTAGCCCTCAGCAGGCCACTGATCTCTTAGTTCATTCAGTTACAGTTTTTATTAATTTTGTGGCTTACAGAATGAGAAACAGTTATCATTATGGCTTCACAAATGTCTTGGGAGTCACTCTCAGTCTATCTCAAGATTTAATAGGAACTTCTCCTTTGAGGTGAATAAAAAGATGATGAAAGCAGTGAAGTAATGGCAAGATCATGACTCAACTGCCAAAGTAACCAAAACATAAAAGCAAGTAATCCAAGAGCAGGTCAGGCTAAGTAATCTTGAATATGCTGATACTGCTTTAACTTGTGCTTAATCTTGATCAATAGAAGTGTATATATTTTATGAAATCACTTTTCAAGGGATGCTGCTTTTAATCAGATTGCTTATTTAAATCTGTTACGGAAGCTGCTTAATATAGATGGGCTTGCCACACCTGAGTTCTTGTTAGCTTCCCTCATGCTAAAGCATCAACATAAGTCAGAAGAACATAGAAGCAGAAGTCAGCCATTTGTCCCTTTGTGCTTAGTCTGGCATTCAATAGTATCATATCATCATCATTATGTGCAGTGTTGTATTACATGGCCAATCATGGTCTTTCCATGACTATGATTGTTCCTGGAAAATTTTTCTACAGAAGTGGTTTGTCAATGCCTTCTTCTGGGCATGGTCTTTACAAGACGGGTGTACCCAGCCATTATCAGTGTGCTTCAGAGATTGTCTGCCTGGTGTCAATGGTTGTATAACCAGGACTTGTGATGTGCACCGGCTGCTCATAAAACCATCCACCACCTGCTCCCATGGCTTCTCGTGATCCTGATCGGGGGGCTAAGCAGGTGCTACGCCCTGCCCAAGGGTGACCTGCGGGCTAGCAGAGGGTAAGTGCGAATTACATCTCCTTTGATATGGACGTATCTCCAACTTGCCCCCCAGAGTATCATAATACCATCTTTAATTTTAGCACCAGTTTCCTGCATGAACTCCATATCCCTTGATTCTGCGAAATGGCACAGGGTGGAATTTTGTGAACTTGATTTATTTACAATGGAAAGAAAATGGATGTATAATTGCACATGGTGTGCAAGTGCCAGTGAATTTGAAACTAAAATGTGTTTGCACTGAATATTGTTCATTAGAAGCTGCATGAACTGCACTTCTCTTATTGGATTTGTGTTCACAGACAAAGGACTAAGGGCCATAAGGGAAACTGTCTAAATTTGTTCAGATGTGCAGAAATAATTATTCTCTGAAGCAGAGTATTGGGACCTAACCCACCAATATTGGCAAATGCTTTTAGCATTTGCTACACACGCAGTAATTTGATTGGCAATGATGTAGATTTCATCAGCATCACTGCTGTTAGCTTTCACTTGTAAGTCTAACTACCATTTTTAATTCTGAAATTTATAGTTATTGGTAAAAGGAATTAATTTCCATCATTGGAAATCAAAGGAAAGGATCAGACTGAAAACACTTTGTAAATATCACATTGGCCAATGAACTGTAAGAGTGGTTCAATTATACACTGTACTATGTGTGTCTACATACTGTATACTATATGTCAACTATAAGTTTCTGCAATAAATTCTTTCAGTGCAATCAATTGAAAATGTGATGCAAGGCTTATTCCAGCGACAAGCTATAGATCCTGCTTTGATTGTCCAAATAGGTCTATTATAGTTTGTAAAATCAAATTCAAATTGCTCCCTCAAGTACACTTCCAGATCCCAGTGCCACCAGCAAGTCTTTGATTTATTCTGAGCTATAAATCAATAAAGAGCTAATGGAAATACAGAAGGGCTCAACTCTCTGACTGTCCAGAATTGCTCTTAGATTTGACTAAAATGAAGGATAATAAGAGAATGGCACTAGCAATTATTTTATCATTGGAGCAGTGGACAAGTGGAACAGATTTAAATTTAAGTTCCCAGGTTTTTCTGAATTGCAATGTATTTTCTTTTCATTATGAGCTCTGTTCTGGAGTATGTGAATGATATGATTATCTGCCTGTTTTACTTTGAACAGAAGCAATGCAAACAAAACAGTTACATTTCCTCTGAGAAACATCTTCAAAAACCATCAGTGCAAATTTTGCCCTTCCTCATGAAGAGTGAAGTCATGTGAATTAATTAGCAGAGACTTTAAGCCCTGATACTGACTGAAGACATCCTTAATCTTGTCACATAGTACTAACAGTGTGCTAAGTAGGAAAAATTGAGATGAGATGCATTACCCAAAACCAGGCCTTCTTATTTAATATGAACCAGACTCCTGCTCAATTATAATTTCCACTACCCTCTTAGCAGCACCCTAAATTGGTTCAGTTGGGAATGTTTTGAAAAAGACATGTTGGGACAGCAGTGTACAGAAAATAAGGTTGCAATCCTTATCAGCAGAAGTAACCACTCCAAACTCTCTTTATAAACAAAATATTTGTTTGCTTCTACAACAGAGCTTCTAGTTTTCCGTCTATATAGAAAAAGGTATTAATATTTCAAGTCACACTGGAAGTCTCAGCCCATAACCCTCCATTCCTTTCCTGTCCATATACCTATCCAATTTTTTTTTAATGACAATATCAAACCTGCCTCTACCACTTCTATTGGAAGTAACCAAGAAAGGAAAGAGTTCTCCAACAGAGCACTGCATGGTAGTAATGCAGGATGCTGAGAATTTTGATGGTAATCCACATTGCTAGCTGTAAGATTGGGGATCAATTCCCACCGATGTTTGCAAGAAGTTTCTACATTCTTCCTGTAGCCGCATGGGTCTCCTCCAGGTGCTCCAGTTTCTTCCCACATTCCAAAAAAGTGAGTGAGTCAGGGTTAGTGTGTTGTGTACATGCTGTGTTGGTGCTGAAAAGCGACACTTACCGGCTACCCCTAGTGCATATTCAGACTGTGTTGGTCGATGACACAAAATGACACACTTCACTGCATGTTTCGATGTGACAAAGTGAATCTAATCTGGATTCAATATAGGTACTAACACCTCTTTTAAAAAAAAGGAAGAATGTGGTAACAAAAGAGCCCAGACGTTGGAAATAGATGAAGATATAACCATATTACAATTATAGCACGGAAACAGGCCATCTCAGCCCTTCTAGTCCATGCCGAACGCTTACTCTCACCTAGTCCCACCTACCTGCACTCAGCCCATAACCCTCCATTCCTTTCCTGTCCATTTACCTATCCAATTTTTTTTTTAATGACAATATCGAACCTGCCTCTACCACTTCTATTGGAAGCTCATTCCACACAGCTACCACTCTCTGAGTAAAGAAGTTCCCCCTTGTGTTACCCCTAAACTTTTGCCCCTTAACTCTCAACTCATATCCTCTTGTTTAAATCTCCCCTACTCTCAATGGAAAAAGCCTATCCATGTCAACTCTATCTATCCCCCTCATAATTTTAAATACCTCTATCAAGTTCCCCCTCAACCTTCTGTGCTCCAACGAATAAAGACCTAACTTGTTCGACCTTTCCCTGTAACTTAGGTGCTGAAAGCCAGGTAACATTCTAGTAAATCTCCTCTGTACTCTCTCTATTTTGTTGACATCTTTCCTATAATTCGGTGATCAGAACTGCACACAAGATCTGTACATAGATCTTGTGTAATTTTAAAGTTATTAACTGTAATTTCATGAAGATTCCTATTGAACAAGATATATGGAAACATGGGTGGAAGTACTTAAAGGGTACATCACCAGCTTTCAGGGACACGAGAACTAATTTGTGTGAGGATCTCTATAAACCAGCTCTTAAGGAGGCTGAACAGTGCAGTAGAGAGGATTTTAAATTATTCAGGGTCAAATCTCAACGAATATTGCTAAGTGATTAAAAGTAAAAACAATAAAAGAAAATGTTCTGAATTGTTTTGTAGGGAAGTGTATCCTGTAACGGAAAGAGAAGTGAAGATAATGATTATGAGAGGAACAGGAACCAAATGGCAAACAATTTATGTGTCAGTATTTGCATCCATTGCATAGAAAATTTAAACAAAAATGGAATTGAACACCAGAATCAAAAAAGTTACTTTGCTTATTGGAACTATTTTAGGGCAGAATGTCATGTGGCTACATGTATTATTTGTGCAAACAATTTGTTTCCGTGCAGTGCTGAAGGAACATTGTATTGTCAAATTGCTACATTTGAGACAATATTAAACCATGTTCAGGGTTATATAAAAGATCTCATAGTCACTGAATCTGTCAAAACCAGGCAAATACATTCTTTTGTAACTTAGCTTTGAGCTGTTTGTGCAATTTGACTGCTGACACATTACAAGTGATTACACTTCAATTCATTCACTGAGGAACACAACGATGCTCTGAATTTGTCGAAGGAGCAATATAAATTGCTCACTCTTTCCGAGAGATGGAAGTCTGTCACCACATCAAAAAGTATGTAATGGAACACAGAGAACCTAAAATGAGAATGTTTGATGCATTTTGGAAAGATTTATCGTTAACCAAGTTATAATCATGAATACTTAATGTCCCCCGAAACACAAGTTTGTAGTTATAAAATAATTCTTCAAAGGTAGCCAGAACTGCTCTTAGGCATACTGATATATGTCCAAGTGTGATAGATACTGTGACTGATCGTGTAACAGTCTAACGAGTTGTTAAAAAAAATGAGGGAAATGTGACAATAATTCAAATGGCAAAAGTACTGGAGAGTATAGACATCATTGGAGAGGCCAACATTTATCATCCTTGAAGACTGACTGGTGGGCAACTTTCTTGAGCACCATAAAGATGCTTCCGCAACTGACAATTAACCCATTTTCAGACATTTTTACCTAGAACTAATGAAGAATGTGAAATACATCTCTGGTAGGTAATTGTGCTTCTTTGTCATTGTTTTTTTTTTAAAAAAAATAAAATCCAAGAAATCCTCACCAAACAATGTCGGTGGAGAAAGCTTAATGCATGACATTTAACTTGGAAGGAATTTAAATTTCCTTTGTGTCTGCTGTTCTTGCCTTGGTGGCTAAGGCCGCAGGTATAGGAACTGCTGTCCAAAAACAGCCTTTTAAAATTGTTGCATCATTTCTTGTACATACTTGGAGCATAGGGAGTGATTGTTTAGAGTAGTAAATAAGGTTGATTTATTTAATATTATAGGTGTTGTTGGAGATGTACTCATCCTATCCCCTGCATTTTAGCTTTATAGATGTTTTTCATTGGGGAAAACTGATGAGTCACACATTAGACCGTTCAGTTCTTGACCTATTGTACCACAATATCCATATAAATGCTTCATATAAAGATCTAGTTAATTGCAATATCTCTCCACCCTCCAGATATTTCAGTGGGGGGATTCAGTAAAGGTAAAGCCATAAATTTCCAAGGAGTAGTGCTCAGATGTTCTTTAGAAATGGTCATGGGTTTGCAACTGTGTGGAGTGAATGTTGTTAGCTGCTTATCAGCTCCAGCTGAATTGTTGACCATGTCCTGCTGTGTGTAATTACAATTTCATTAGCTTGAGAGTTAGAATGGAACTAATCATTGCAATTATCATAAACATGCTCATTCTGACTTTATGACATCTTAACACAACAATGGGAAATACTTAGACCACAGACTGCCCTGAAGAATTTCTCTGTCACAGAGAAAATTAGCTTACAACAGCTACAAGCACCTTCCTTTACGCTTACCTTTAACTTCCAATGGGCAAGGACTTAATTAACTGATTCTTTATAACTTATCCATTACCCAAGGCTTTTTGACACCACATATAAATACTCCTTTAACCTCCCATCTGGAATTTAGCTTTTCTTTCTAACTTTGCACTAAGCCAAAGTTCTGATGAAACATACATGTGAACTTGGTTACTATATTATGGTCACTTGATCTCACTGGCATCTTCTATCAATTTACTGATGATTGAGGGGGAAATGATGTCTCACTATGAATCAATGAATCAGTTTCCAACATTTTTATGCCATGGAGCCTCACCATTAACTGAGAGAGTCAGTGAACCCCTGGTCTAGACTGAATGTGTATGGGAAATCTACTAAACTTTGTCTGGTAGATGCCATCTTGACTTGAACAAATAAGCCAAAGACACAGCAAGGTTCTGGAGTATTCATCCTCAATACTGTGCCGATCTGACCCCAAAGTCTATGTGTGTTCAGTGTGATAGTTTGACACGCGTTGAGTGAGTTGGATTGAGTAAACATTTAATTGTGATAGTGATAACCACAGGTACAGTTTATGGTGTTTTTTTTCTTCAATCAGTTATTCATTATCCACTGCCTATCATGACATAATGTGGCAGGACCATATAACTTTGGTTTCAATAGATAACTCTAGAAGTTGTTACACTTCAAGAAAGTGAATGAAGTAAGTGCATTATTTTGTTAAAAGATAAAGAGTAGAATTGATTATATTTCATGAAAATAATTGTTGTTGGTCCATACCCCTCTCTAGTTGGAAGTGTTTGTGATAGATTTGTAAGGCAAGGTCATGTTTCTCTGTTTAATCCAAATGTACACATGTAGGACTTGTCGGAGAAGGAATACATTTGATAATTCCTCTGCTGTTGTGCTTATGGTTGAACTTAGAACTTTAAAGATAATGCCGTAACGAACAGTGGTAACCAGTACGAATAAGTAGGAGTATTCAATATATATTCAGATCTGGCATGAGCTATGCATTTTTCTCCAATTTCAACATAAGATCAATGATACTGAAGCCCAATAATGATATATAACAATATATAATTAATGGCATATAGCAATGAACATTGATAGGCAAGTAGAATGTGTGATGGCCAGCAACATTTCATGTACATTCATTAGATTAGAAATACTGGGAAAGCAACATGGAAATTGTGAGTAGGGTACCATGGAATGCAGTTGTCTTGTCCAGTTAAAAGGCTGGAACTGGAACAGATGTCATATTTCTAATCCTTAGTGATGTGCAGTCACCTTAAGTCAACGCCTCTTGAAGATGCTCTTAGCGATGAGTGGGGGAAGGGTTTGTGCATGACCAGACTACTTTTAAGAAGCTAAGACTCAGGGATGGCAATGGAAAATCTTTGATACCAGATGTGTTGCTTCGGAAAGAAAACATAATTACTGTGTTTAACATCACTAGCAGTTTTAAGATTTTAACATCTTTGTGGACACTCCAAAGTACATAAATACACCTTTTGAAAGAATTAATTATTAAGAATCAAGATGAGGTGTTAGTATAGGACTCCAACAAAAAGTAAGTCTCGGCAAAATTTTCCATTATTATATGGCAGGATGTTCAAGTATTCTTTGATGCCATTTCCCCACAACCAGGAATGATTGAGAGAGAGTGATAATAACCACCTCAAACCTCCTTTTGGAATCAAAAATCATCTTGATTTGGAAATCTATCACTATCCCTGCAACTCTGTACCAAACTGAGTATGTGATTACCTTTACCTTGTGGATTGCAATGATTTAAAAAAAGCAGTTTAGCGTCACTTTTCCTGAGGTAAATATACATGGTCAATATGGCTGGGGATTGCCATTATCCTGTCAGTGAATTAGAAGAATATATGATGGTTTAGTCTGTTTGCAATTTGCAGATTGGTGCTTTAAGAAGATGGAATTTGTTATAAAATTTGTTGTTTCAGTGCTTCTGTTCCTCCTAAAGGCAATAAGATGAAAAATTAAAAAGTGATATTCTTGGTCTCAATTAATTTTACACCATTAGTCTTAGATGTGTCACATTGGCCAGAACAGATCAAACAGTGTTAAGTGAGCAATTTGACAGCTTGAAAGGAAAGCTTAGTCCTCGGCGTTTATCTGGCATGGAAGAAGTCTGTCAATGTTAGGCTAAACCTGTTGAGCAAATTACCCACATCATTCTCCCTACGGCTCTCCCTCAGTTGGTGTATCAGAGCGCTCCATGTTTAACCCCACATGAAATAAAGTACTGTGGCTTAAAATGTTCAAGTGGATAACTTCAGTGTCCACCACCAAGGCTGATTTGTCCCCATTCGTAGAATGTGCATGACTTTGTTCTCATGATTTTATGTACAAGACCATATATGTGTGAACTATATGTAAGTATTAATTATGAACTATTATTACCTTAAGGTTACATTATTTGTATAATCTGCATAATCTGTCCTGATGAAGGGTCTGGGCCTGAAACGTCGACTGTTTCCTCTTTTCCATAGATGCTGACTGGCCTGCTGAGTTCCTCCAGCATTTCATGTGCGTTGCCGAAAAATATTTGTGTCCTCTCCATCTATTCACATCCTTGATTAAATGTTTGAATTTTACAAGTGGTGCATTTTGGACCATTGCCAGTTTGTGTGTCCTGGAACAATTCAGCTCCTAAGTTATGAAGTTTGGGGTTCAGCTTCTAACTCTGGGACTTAAACATTTACTAGGATGTTACCTGGGTTTCAGCACTTAAGTTACAGAGAAAGGTTGTACAAGTTAGGTCTCTATTCATTGGAGCGTAGAAGGTTGAGGGGGGATTTGATCGAGGTATTTAAAATTTTGAGAGGGATAGATAGAGTTGACGTGAATAGGCTGTTTCCATTGAGAGTAGGGGAGATTCAAACGAGAGGACATGATTTGAGAGTTAGGGGGCAGAAGTTTAAGGGAAACACGAGGGGGTATTTCTTTACTCAGAGAGTGATAGCTGTGTGGAATGAGCTTCCTGTAGAAGTAGTAGAGGCCAGTTCAGTTGTGTCATTTAAGGTAAAATTGGATAGGTATATGGACAGGAAAGGAGTGGAGGGTTATGGGCTGAGTGCGGGTAGGTGGGACTAGGTGAGATTAAGAGTTCGGCACGGACTAGGAGGGCCGAGATGGCTGTTTCCGTGCTGTGATTGTTATATAGTTATATATGGTTATCAGTTAGCACTCTAATGTAGTGTTGAGGGAATTGCTGCCTTTTGGATGAGACGTTAGAAGAAAAACCCTTCTTTTCAGTTTCATGGAAAAGGTACCACGAGACACTTTCTCAAGAAAGCTCAGGACAGAGATCCATAGTGCCTCAACCAGAACAGAAATAGACTAATTCACGTCATCTGTAATTCCACATTTTATGCATATATCTAATGTGGGCAATATTGTTGATTTTTTTTCATAAACCTAAATAGTTTTCCACGTTACCATTACTGTTCTCTGTTATCTCTTTGAGAAAAAGTCATCGGGCTTAGTTAGTGAAAAGCAGATGAATTAAAATTCATGACAACTATAAATTATTATATTTTACAATTTTTTAAAATTGTCCTATAGCAGGAATTTGAATATTTTTGTCACTAATGTTAACCTCACTGGTGTATAGTCCCTTAGCATGCTCAATATTCCTTAAGAATAGTTGTTAGCAATCTGACAGTCCTCCTGTATTACACATTTTTTCTAACAAAATATTAAGAATACAATTCTGTTATTTATTCCCTGGATAAATTTAAAATACAAAGATGCAATCACTCGCAATCTGAAGTTTTATCCTCTGAGTGAGATTAGTTTTTTTTTGCATTTGCAATGCACTTATCTCATTGCTCATCATCTAATATCATGTCCACCTGTTCTATCTCCCTGGCAAATAACAAAATAATAGCTTAATAAATCTGCCATCTTCCTGTTGTTATCTGTGTTATTGTCATGCCCATTTCTTAATGAAACTATTCCCCAACCAACTATGTTTATGTTCTGTCTGCAAAATATATTGCTTATATACATTCTTTGCTATTTCAACATCAAGCTTTGTCTTCCAAATAGTTTATTTTTCTGACTTGCTACTAATTCCTATTCATGGCCATATTTATCCCTCAGTCACGTTATTAAAATAAAGAATTGGCACACTTTTTGAATGTATCTGCTGTACATAAATTAGCTTATTTCAATAGTAACTATGTTTCAAATATATTAAGTCAGGTGACTAAAGGAACAGAACAGCTTCCTATACATGAAGGTGTTCCTGAAATAGGGGAAAAACAGCTCTGTGGAAAAGCAAGTCATTCTTTGAAAGGTCGAAAGAAAACTTATGCAGTAACTGGAAATCTTAAATCTAAACAGGAAATGAGGGATATATTCATTGGGTCAGGATACATCTAAGGAAAGATAAACTTTCTCTTTGAAACACCATCTTGGATGGCACTGACAACTTTAGTGTCCATCCTATCACAGCTATTCTCTGAGTCTTCTGTATCTCCCCTCCTCATTGCTTATTTTCCCACATTTGCACTCGTAGCATTTGCAGTTCTTGTTTGATTTTCGGTCTGAATCTTGGTTTCTCCTTTATCTATGCAATAGTCCCTGAAGTTTTTCTTACCTCCTTTCTCATCTTTCCATAAAATCTACATTTCCTCCCCGCAATAATTCTAAAGTGTAATACGTGCAACAAATGTTATAATTTAGATCAACAGAAGAGAAATACAAGATTGCATCCAGAAAGAAATCTCATTACAGTCTGCATTTAAAACTCACAGATGAAACTATGGTATTTAAATTAACAGAGTCAAATTATTGCAATCATTCCAAGCATTTTCTGTCTTTAATTTTTTTTACATTTTTGTCCCTGCACTGTTATGCAATCTATTTAATATTGATTTAAATTTTATGAATCTGCCTCACCGAAATGCAAGTGATATCAAAAAAATTTAATAGGCTAAACTGAAGCTACATTTAAGTCCCTGAAGGCTGATGTTCTTCATTGTGTACACTTAAAAGAAAATGAGTCTCCTTTACTGATTGGTATCTTTGTTGATTTTTTCAACCCTAGGTTTGTAAAGACCTGAGAAACAGATGGGGTGGTGTTCCAGGGTCAAGAATATCCAGCGTATTACTTCCCTCAACAGTATTTGCTTACTATCTCTCCACATTATTCTGCCACAGAGCTGACAATAGACATGCTCACAATACTGAAGGCTATTTTTTCAATACATTTTCTATTGAACCTTCTCTGAGACAAGTAATAGTATCTTATTCTCCTACAGGCACCTCCTTTATAAACCCCTCTATTTCACTGGTTTTCAAGCAGCTCTCCAAATGACAACTGAAGCAAAGTACAATCCAAACAGGTGACCTGAATTAAACTGAATATGGCAGAACATACTCAGAAGGTCAAGCAGTTTGAGTCAGCTGAGTAGCAGATTTAATATTTTAAATGTACTTTAATGCAAGTCTTTTGAGCTAAGTCATTAACTGTTACATCCATACATTGGCTAATCTGAGTATTTCCCAACATTCTATAATTATTCCTTTAAGATCTTATCTTTATCGTGTTTCACTCAATAACTTTTTTTTACTGTTGTTTCTGTGTTCTTTGACCTTTCACGGTAAAATATGCATTAAGTATATTTTTGTTTAATGATCATTACTGTGCATGATGGTAATCACTCATGGATTGTGTCATGTGATTAGTCTTTCTCTTTTGTTTAGTATGGAACTAGAATTGATGTGATAGTCTTGAAGAAAGACGCAGTGAGAAAATGCAGTCCTGACTCATTAAGCTTAATTTAATTCAGTAAAGTACTTAATAAAATACATCTCTTAATAAATGCATAGGCATGAATTTCTCGCTAGCTATGGGAGATAAAGAAGAGTCTGGGAGTTTCCTTTTGCACTCTTATTAGAGTGAATTGTAAAATACTTAGATACATCTTGGGATAATTGCAATAATTTGATCTCTGGTTTAAAATAGAGTAACTCCATCCATGGGTTTTAAATGCATACTGTAATTAGATTTATTTCCGTATGCAATCTTTTCTGTTACCCTTTCATAAGGAGAGTGTCTGCTTTGCATCTTTGAATCTCTGAGTCAGTCTTGTATTTCTCTTCTATTGACCTGAATTAGAACATTTGTCACAAGTGTTATACTTTAGACGATAAATTGTTGCAGTGGAGGATATTTCGTTTTTATGGAAGGATGAGAAAGGAGATAAGGAAAAACTTAAGGGACTTGCATATATAAGGAGAAACCAAGTTTCAGACTAAAAATCAAACAAAAACTGCAAATGTTAGAGACAGAAATTAAAAATAATTCTAGGTCATTGCTGCATGTGGATGAGCAGATGAGGAATATTCCATTCCTTAAGATCTCCTAAACTTCAAAAAAAAAACCCATTGAGATGTTAATTAGGCATATTTTTCCAGCAGCCAATGAGTTTCTCTAATGTTTCTCAAATAAATACCATTTTGGATTCATCCATTTTAGTTCTGAGCTGTTACCTCTTTTAATTCTCTTCATGGACTTTTGCCACTCACAGAACAAGCCCTGAGGTGAAGAATGACAGTTGGTAATTTATGTGCACACATTGGGTACTCACAAGAAATGATGTCCTCTGTATATCAACATGTAGACAAGCGGATGTATTGCCCCGGACCCTATCAGCCTCCAGAACGAGGTATCTAAATTCCCTGCCAGCCTGCATGTATTTACAGAGCTCTAGACAATAAAATCCCTGAAACTGATCCTGATGTCACAAGCTGGACAGGTTCCAAGCAGCAACTTAGCCTTATATCCTTAGGCCCCATCCTTGGGGAAACTCTGACACCCAGACAATCAGTGATATTTAAATGAATATTAGAATTAAATCATTAAAAATACAAGTAATAGGAAATTAAAAGTGAAGTAAATTTAATTTAAATATATTAAAATATAATTAGAAGCAAAATATAGTTAAACATGGATCAATGTTTATATTTTCCCCTGGGTTATCCACTCTAATGCTGTCTGGTATAAACCTTGGGTCTGAATGTGAAATGATCCAGACTCCCTCTTCAGCACATCTGCTGCTTTGTTAAGTAGCTAGTGCAGCAGAGGACGGTTGGATGCACTGGTATCTGAACTCCAGTCATTCCAGGTCTTCTGCCTTTAATCACATGTACACACAATTCTATGTGGTACTGAGACATAAAGAGCTCAATAGCTGCCAGTTCCCTGTGCACTACAACTATCGGCAAGCACAGATTGGACCGGGAGAGGAGGTCATCTCCATCGGTTCCACAAATTCAATTAAGGCACTGAGGATACTGCTGGTTTTAATTCTTTGCATAAAATTGTCAGACTTATATATTTCAAGTACAGTTTGAGGAATGCATAATTATGCATTTATACCACAAAATCTTTCAAAGGGTGTTTGTCCCTGCACAGAATGCTGATGTGTATAAAGAACAAAAAATCTCCAGTTGCTTGTTTCTTTTCATCTGAATGATGGTGTCAGTTTACGTTTCTGCACTGATAACCAAGCACTCAAGCAAACTAGTTTCACATGCCAGTGAATTCAAACTAAGTATCTGGGATCTTTTGCAAATTCCTAAAATTCACCTTCAGTTTTAAGAGTCACCAAGGATCTCTGACAGGTATTCATTCTTTCCTACTGACTCTGTTCTCACCACACCCTCCATCTCCAACCACCTCCTTCTTCTTTAACTTTCTCAATTATATTTTGTGAAAGCTTCAGAGTTGTACATTAGTGAAGACCTTACTGATAGGGCACTATTCTGATTTATACCCGAAAAGGAGCAAATACTGAAATATTATAGACTCATTGAGATTACAGAAAATAACCAGGCCATTCAACCCATGCCAAACTGTTATTCCGCCTAGTCCCATCAACCCACACCTGATCCATAACCCTCCATGCCCTTCTTATCCAAACTTCTCATAAATGTTGCAAACAAACCTGCATCCAGCACTTCCACTGGCAACTCATTCCACACTTGCACCACCCTTTGAAGGAAGAAGTTCCCTTTCAGGTTACACTTAAATATTTCACCTTTCACCCTTAATCTATGATCTCCAGTTTTATTCTCATTCAACCTTGGTGGCAAAAGCCTACTTGCATTTAGTCTAACTATACCCCTCATAATTGTATATACCTGTAAGACGTAGGAGCAAACGAGGCCATTCAGCCCACTAAGCCTGCTCTGTCATTCCATCATGGCTGACTTATTATCCCTTTCAATCCCATTCCCCTGCTTTCTCAACCTTTAACATTGTGATTAATCATGAGCCTATCAACTTCTGGTTTACACATTCCCAATAACTTGGTCTCCACAACCATCCATGGCAATGAATTCCACAGATTCTCCACCCTCTGGCAAAAGAAATTTCTCCTCATCTCTATTCTAAATGGCCGTCCTTCTATTCTGAGGCTGGTGCCCTCTGGCCTGAGACTCACCCACTATAGGAAACATCCTCTCCATATCTACTCTATTTAGGCCTTTCAATATTCAATAGGTTTCAATGAGATTCCCCCTCATTCTTTTAAACTTCAGCGAGTACAGGCCCAGAGCTATCAAATGCTCGTCATATGTTAACCCTTTCATTTCTGGTGACATTCTTGTAAACTTCCTCTCCTCTCCAATGCCAGCATATCTTTTAGAATAGTGTCCCAAAATTGCTTACAATGCCCCAAGTGTGGTCTAACCAATGCCTTATAAAATCTCAGCATTAAAATTCTTGTTTTTATATTCTAGTCCTCAAAATGAAAGCTAACATTGCATTTGCCTTTCTTACCACCCATTCAATCTGCAAGTAAACAGATAGTAAATTCTGCACAAGAGCTTCCAATTCCATTTGCACCTCCAATTTTTGAATTTCCTTCTCATTTAGAAAAATGTTTTGTATCCTCTTTTACATTATGGGCTAACTTTCTTTCATACTGTATTTCATCTTTTCTCTCCTTATGGCTTTTTTGGTTGCCTTCTGTTTTAAAAGCTTCTCAATCCTCTAACTCCCCACTAATTTTAGCTATATCATATGCTTTCTCTTTTGAATTCTATGCTATCTTTGACTTCACTTGTCAGCCACAGTTGCCTCATTTTCCCTTCAGAATACTGATTCTTTGGGATGTATCTGTCCTGCACCATCCACATTGCTCCCAGAAGCTACAGCCCTTGCTGTTCTGCCATCATCCCTGCTTGTGTCCTCTTCCAATCAACTTTGTCCAGCTCCTCACTCATCCCTTTATAATTCCCTTCACTCCACTGTAATTCTGATACATCTGACTTAATCTTTTCCCTCTCAAACTCTTGGGTGAATTCTAGCATATTATGATCACTACCTCCAAAGGGTTCCTTTACCTTAAGCTCCCTAATCAAATCTGGTTCATTACATAACAACCTATCTGGAAATGCCTTTCCCCTTGTGGGCTCAAACACAAGCAGCTCAAAAAAAGCTAACTCATAGACATTCTGCAAAGTCGATCTCTTGGGATCTAGCACCAACCCAAGAGTCCTTTTACCCTTTCAGTTTCTTAACTCTACCAACAAGGATTCAACCTCCCTTGATCCGATGTCACTCCTTTATAGAGAATTGATTTCTTTTTTTTTTTACCAACACAGTCTCCCACACCCTCTCCCTACCTGCCTGCCCTTTCAATACAATGTATACCTTTGGATATTAAGCTCCCAAATATGATCTTCTTCCAGCTACGATTCAATGATGCCCACAATGTCATACCTGCAAATCTTTGTGCTACAAGATCATCTACATTATTGTATATACTGTGTGAATTCAAATATAACACTGTCAGTCCTGTTTTCATCACTCTTTTTGATTTTGCTCCCATGTTACACTTCAACTCATCCTGCCAACTGCAATTTTGCCCTATTATCTGCCTGTCCTTCCTCACAGTCTCACGACACAATGCATCTAACAATTGCCCTATCGCTCTGGTTCCCATCCCTTGCTAAATTAATTTAACCCTTTCCCAACTGCTCTAGCAAATCTTCCTGCAAGAATCTTGCTGTAACCCTTTTTGTATGGGTCATATCTTTCCAGGGGAGATCACATTGATGCAGAAATCAGAAATCCTGCCCTCTACACCAATTCCTCAGCCACACATTAATCTGCCAACTCATCTTGTTGTTACCCTCAATGGTGTGTGCTACAGGCAGCAATCCAGCAATTACTACCCTTGAGGGCCTGCTTTTGAGTTTTCTGCCTAACTCCCTATATTCTCTCTTCAGAACCTCATTCCTTTTCCTACCTATATTATTCATATCAATATGTTCCACGACCTCCCGATTTTCATCTGCCCCTTTTAGAATGCTGTGAACCCGATCTGAGACATCCATGTCCCTGGTACCTGAGAAGCAACGTACCATTCAGGTTTCTTTTTCACATCCACAGAATGTTCTGTCTGCTTCTCCAACTATGGAACCCCCTATTACTACTGCACTCCTCTTCTCCCTCCTTCCCCTCTGAGCCACAGAGCCAGACTCAATGCCAGAGTCATTGTCACTGCAACTTCCTCCTCATAGTTTATCCTCTTCTACTGTATCCAAAGTAGTATATTTATTATTGAGGGGAGTGGCCACAGTGGTACTCTTCTGAAAATTACTCTGCTACCTGCCTCCTGCAACTGAGGGGTACTACCTCCCGTTAGCTCCTATCTATAACCTTCTCATTCTCCCATATGGGTTGATTGTCCTTCAGTTCCGTAACACTGACTTTAATGAGCCACAACTCAATGCATTTTGTGCAGATGTAGATGTATCCAGGAGACGTGAGGTTTCTCAGAGTTCCCACATTTCACACAAGGAACATAGATCCATTCTCACTGCACTAGCTATGTATTAATAACAAAGAAAGAGAAATAAAAACATATCAGAAACTTACTTAGAGTCGCCACCTGTTTTTGCCAAAGCCTGTTGAGCCAAAACCTCTCACTCTAACCCTGGACCACTCACACAATGGCTGCTCCTACAATGGCTGCTTTGTTTACATTTTGCATCTTTCAATTCGCCCTTGTTAAGCTACTAATAATCAAAACAATCCCCCACTCCATGGACAAGTCCTGAAAGGCCCAACTCACTTTTGAAAACTGGTACGTATCTCCACTGGGAACTGTCGCCAAGTCTCTCTGCAATCTCCAGCACCCTCCCTTCTCAATTTAATTGATCCAGATGTGGAGGGCCTAGGTATCAATGGCCCAAAACTACAGGGAATTTCTGCATTAAAACCTACAGGTTGTCAGAGTGTTTGAGAATTTAATGGAGAAACTCCCAGGACAGTTTTATCAACTGCCAAATATGTCTTTTAAATATTTATGCTGTCCGCATTCAGAAGAATTAAAACAGAAAAACAAAATAGATTAATTTTGTAGATCATTGATCATCTTTTAAAGCAAAAGCCAAAATTAATGTTTTACAAATAAATAAAATGGCAAATATTTGGAGGGGGGTGCGTAGAATAAAGGAACTTCTCCAAATTTCTTCGGACCTCATTGATATCGAAGGAATGCAGGTCACACACCATTTTTAAGCCTGCATGAGTTCTGAAATCTGATTTCCAAAAAAAATATATGCAGGGTAGCTTGGCAAGAATGAACAAAGTTGATAGACTTAGTATGGAGTCCACTAGAAGAGCATACTGTATTGGAACCTGTGAGATCAATGTATGGTGAGCAACTTCAGGATGTTTGCATTTACTGTAATTTAGCATGTACAGAAATCTCAGATTTAGTAAAATTTAATGTAAATGCCAATGGTTTCATTCAGGAGTGACAGTATTTATTAGCAGAATCTGAACTATCAATTTCCAAATTGTATTTGAATTAAAATTTCTGAGGAAGTTGTTGAGCCACGTTTTTGTTCATTTTGCTTTGTGCTCTATCAATTCAGTACAGCAACAAATTCTAATTTATCCCTTGTCAGGGTGGTTTGTGTTCACTTGCATCTTAAAGTTTGTAACTCTCAAGTCTGAATGCATTGGCTCCATTGTCATCACACACTTTAGATGAGACAATGCCATTCCGTGAGAATTCAAGCTGTCCACCTTTTAAAAATATGTAAGCGTCTTTCCAAAAGTGAGATCAATGGACATTGATTGGGAATAAAATAAGTGGCTTTTTTCCAGGTACAACCCATTCTCTTGTCAAGAGAGTAAGTATACATATTTCTACCATTAGGCACTCACAGAGAACAGAGATTGAGTCTTGATGGAACTAGCACTCGTATACATGCACAAGTATGTCCTTTCAAATCCATCTCAAGTACAGTATTGCATATGATAGAAAATGGATAATTCGGAAGCAAATGTGTTTCTCACATTGTCCTTAAGACTTATCCAACAAATGTAATCTGTGACCTCCAATATAGTGAACCAATTGACTTGTCTCTGTTGTATAAAACACTAAGTGCTTTCTGCTTCTATTTAAGACCAATCTTTGCAAGCAGATCACTTACGCAGGCGAATATGTAAATTCCAATATCCTCACAGTCAATTGCTGTGACTTCATCTAAATGTAAGAAGCATTCATGTCCTTGTTGAAAGGCTTTGCAGGACAATGGAAAATATTGAAAGTTAGTTGTCACATTGGTGGAATGATGTGATAACACTCAGGAGAGAGCAGAGGAGATTTACAGGATCGTCACTGGGCTACAAAATTTTATTTATGAGAAAGAAGTGCTGGAGTGGTTTTCTTTTGAATGTTGGAGGGTAAGGAGAGAATTAATCAAAATATACAAGGGTAAAAGAGGCCTGAATAAGATGAACAGGAAGGACTTATTTCCTTCAGCCAAGAATTTGAGATTAGGGGCTCATAATGAACTTAATCTGATTTATTTTGCATTAAGAACGACACAACGCACTGCCTGAAGGTGTGATGGAAGTGGATGCCTTCATCATGTTTTTATAAGTATTTAGGTAGCTAGATAATAATGCATTGCAACCTTCAAGGTTAAGGACAAAATTTGGGAAGTGAGATTGGGCTTTTTTATTCTTTAGCTGGCATGGACAGGAAGGGCCAAATGGCCTCCTTCCACAATTCTGTGAGACCTTAGACACAGAAGAGGGAAGTGAACAGACTGTCTTAGGAATTGTTATTCATCTGAAAATGTTGTACATAAAACAGAACATATAGACAGAGCACATGAATTCAAAGCCCAATGGAGCTGAAAATAAGAACAGAAGAAATAGTAGCAGAGCAGACTGTCCAAACGTATGAACCTCTTCTTACTGTTCATCAAGCTCTCAGTTGATCTTCTGCCTTGGCCACTTTCCAACACTATCCACAAATTCCATGATTCCTCTGATGTCCAGAAATCAGGACTATTGCTACTTCTGGTACCTGTTGTAAATCTCTTCCTTCAACCTACAGCTATTTTTTTTTTCATCTCTCTTGTCAGTCACAGCCACTTTTAAATCAATTTCTCTTTTTGTTTGTTGTGCTTTTTTTTGTAACTTTTGCAAAAAGGATTTTTTTGCAACTTAAAGATTATTCCCTTAAATCACTGCCTGTGCACTGTCATAATTTTCAATGTATTCCCATAGTCAACCACAGCGAACTCTCCTCTTGTTTCTTCATAGTTTCTGATGTTTAAATCTAGTTTGTCACTAAACTCTATCACTTTCAAACTCAATGCCAAATCTGTTAAAAACATAAAACTCATTGCAAGAAAAAAGATGGGAGTCCAGGAAAACAAGTCTTGGTTTCATTTTTAGTTTAAGTGAGGCATGCACTTGTGATATGGTGGTGTGATGACGTATTCCATTTACATACTTTTACATGTAACCCACAATGAATTGTTTAAACTAACAAAGAATGCTTAATCAAGCAACATATTTACAATATTACTTAAATATTGCTATAATATTTAATGCACAACACTCCTCCCTGCTTGGCTGTAAACTCCAACTCAATATAGAATGCATCTAAACATATACATATATGCTATTTAATACAACCATGATACAGATATCCACAGCATCACAATTTTGAAATTGTCCCATTCAGTCCTAAAGGTTTAATCGCGGTGGAGGATCTCTTACTCCTTTCTGAGAAGGGGGTTGCTCTGCTTGGCAGGAGAGACTTGTGGCTGTGAAACAATCTCAGTTTCTGGGGCCTCCTCTGTGGAGTTTTTAAGAGTTGTCTCTAGAAGTCCAGGAAGTGGCTCTGACAGTTCTAGACACCTTTCCTCTGGACATGTTTGCATCCCAAACAGTGCAAGGGAAGTTTTACTGGATGATGTGGATCATCATGTGTGAGTACAGTGTCTGATGTCACCATTTCTTTTACCTTTTGGAAAACCACCGCTACTGTTTTTAATAGTATCTTGAAATTTTGGCAATGTATCTTCTCATCCGTACTGGTAACAATAATGCAATCCAGGTAATACTGAGTGCCTGGACAGCTTTCTGCCAGACTGCAGCTGCAGATGCTGCTCCAAAAATGAGCCTATTATAGTGATAAAGCACTTTGTGAGTGTTTATGATGAGAAACACTTTGGACTCTTCTTCCATCTCCATCTGTAGGTAGGCCTCAGCTAAGTGCACTTTGCTGAAGTGTTTTCCTCTAGAAAGGTTTGCAAAGATATCTTCTATTCTTGGCAGAAGGTAGCAATCTACTTTTAGTATTGGGTTGATGGTGATATTAAGATCACTACAGATCCTGGCTGACCCATTCCTCTTGGCCACTGGGACTACTGGCATTGCCTATGGGTTCCCCTTAGCCTTGGAAAGACTTCCTTCAGCCCATTCGATCTAGCTCACTGGCTACTTAATCACAGATGGTATAAGGAACTGGATGGGCTTTGCAAAACTTGGGTGTGGCATGTTCATTTAACACTATTTTACCCTTGACATGTTTGATTTTTCCAATGCCATCCTTGAACACTGCTGTGGCATCATCCAGCACCTTCCTTAATTCACTGTCAATTTACTTTATTGCAGGAGATGTGGCATGGAAATGATGGATGAATTTCCAATCAAGTTGTCATTGTCCACAATGCTGGCCCTCTTGTTTTACCACATTATTTACCACAATGTGGCTTGTTGGCTATTGTATTTTACTGCTACAAGTATCCTTCCCACAGGAGTTACATTTTCTACAGTATAAGCACTAAATTGGATATCTGAAGGCTTCAGTTCAGTATCTTTGGAATGCTGTTCAAACTTATTTTGTGGAATGACAGAAACAGCCAAGCCAGTGTCCAATTCCATTTTAATTAATTTGATGTTCAGTTTTAGTGTAAATCATATTGCATGACTCTTGTTAGTTTTCACACTGTAAATCGCAAGACTCATCAGTCCTGTGCCACCCTCATCATGATTAGATATTTCATTAACAGCATAAAGATTAATACTCTTCTTGAACTGCAGTTTGACTTTATAGCTTTTACTCTTCCCTGTGTCCATTTATTTTTGTCTGTGCAACATGCTCTTTGTACGTGTCCTACTTTGTTGTGTTTTCTGCAAGTTTTGCACTTAATCTTGCATTGGTCTGGTATATGTGAGCCCCCGCCACAGAAGTAACACAATTTTTTCAGCCAGGCTGGATTCAGTTTCGACATTGAAATTTTGTTCACGCTTATTTTCATTCCTGACCAAAACTCAATTGCATCTCTGAATGCTGTTTCCATTGATATAGCTATTTCAACTGCTCTTTTAAATGCAAGTTGTGCTTCAGTTGGTTGAATGCTTTCTTGTAAGATTCCACAAACTAAATGATCTCTCAGTACATCATTAAGCCCATCATTGAAATGTGACAATGCTTGGACAATCTCTTCAATTCAGCTATCCTGAAGTGGATTCCCCTTCCTTTTGATTCCACTTATGAAACCCTATGAGTTCTGCAATAATGGTCCTGCATTATTTTCATGATATCAAGAAAGCTCATTTTGGCTGACTTGGTTGGAGCAGTTAAACTTCTAAGTAAACTGGAAGCCCAATCTACTCAGCCAAACTGATGTTTGCTTCTTATTCGCTATTTCATTTATTTCACAATACAGCTCAATTCACTCATCCATTGTGCAATCAAATACATATATCTTTCCGATGTAGCCATCCATTTCTACTTTTTTTTATTTAGGATTTTTATCACATGGTATTCACTGTTTATAAACCTGTGATTGTGTCCATTTGCTGCCTTGTTCTTTTTACTTAAATGTCTCTTCCCTTCTGAAGAACACATGCTGCGTTGTTTTTAACTCAAACATCTCACTGCATATTTTTAACTGAAATATCTTGCTGCAC
Source organism: Hypanus sabinus (assembly GCF_030144855.1). NCBI lineage: Eukaryota > Metazoa > Chordata > Chondrichthyes > Myliobatiformes > Dasyatidae > Hypanus > Hypanus sabinus. Next base: position 41,932,403 of record NC_082739.1, read on the forward strand.
TTCAGGTTTGTTTTAAAACTTCCTCGAGCTTCCACTGTTACGTTTTGTATCTCTGAAACATAAAATTAATTGCAAGAAAAAGGAGGGAGACCAGAAGAACGGGTCTCCATTTCATTTTTACTTTAAGCAAAGCACACACTTATTATGTGGTGCTGTGATGATGTATGCTATTTACATACTTTTAAATATAATCAGTTTTGAATTATATAAACAAAGAATACTTAAACAACATATTTACAATATTACTGAAATACGAAATATACAACACAATTCTATAATATATTCTACTCATTCTTCCCTAAAGACCTTTTGACAGCAGGTAAACAGTTAACTCTTATTGTACAAAATAGGATCCAAAATAGGCATTTCCCTAGTCAGTTCCTCAATATATTGATCCAGATATTCATCTCATATATATTCCATGTATTCATCCTTCAAGCTGTTGAAGAAAATTTGATTTGTCCAGTCTGTATGTAGTTTAAAACCTCTTGATTATTATACAACCTCTAGATTATTAAGCACATCAAATTTCCTGATTCATACCATGCCCAATATTACAGTGATGATGTTGTGGCCTCAGAAGTATCTTCAGCAAATTTTTTCTTCTGTTTGCTTTTGCTTGAGATGGTAAATTTATTCTAGTTCAGCATTATTATTTGTCACACCAAGATTATTTCTCACATTGGCACTGATCCCTTCCATTATTAACAATGCCCCCTTGTCCCTTTTTTTTCATTCTCTATCTATCCTAAATATTGAATACCTGGGATTATTTAATTCCAGGCTTTAGACACTGAAGAACTATATTTCTATATGACAATTAGATATTGTCTGTTTTCTAAGTCCATTAATTCACTTATGATTTTGCAAATGTATAGAACATTCAGATTTGCCTTAATTTTGTCATTTTAACATTTTCTTGTAATGGAACACTTTGTTTTTGCTACATTTTTCATGTGACACTTCTCTAACTTTATCTTCCTAAATTCCTTTAAGATTTCCATCTCCTTGTCAAGTTTATTTCCACCCTCCATAATGCCACAGACAATCTCCATCCACTGCAAAGATGGTGATTTTTTTCTCAGTTTAGCTGCAGGTTCTGCAGGTCCCACCTGCCCCAGAGCCTCAGGTATCTAAAGCTCTGTACGTCATGTACATCTCTTCAGACAAGTTTTCATCTCTCTAATCCTGCTCCCTCTGTAGTTATTAGCATGTCGCATTGAAAGTAATTCTGAGATAATACCTTTTATAAACATTCTCCTCACTTCCTAAACTCAGCCTACTTCTCATATCTTTATCAATCCGTGTTTTTGGCATGAATACAGACAACATGTTATCTATTATAGTGAGTTGGTAATGGGTAATGTTCATCATCCTTCAAGCTAAATATTTTGAACTGTATGGCAAAAATTTTTGAAGGGTATTGATAGTGGGTACAGAGAAAAGAGATACAAGTTCTTGTGATTATTCACAATAAACACTATGGATAGAGCAAAGGAAAAGTGAAAGATGATTCTGATATATTACTCAGCCCGCTTTCAAATGGTACATTTATTTACCACAAATGGTTTGTACTCCTATGGATGAACAATGAGCTGATTCAAAGAAGCTCTGACGAGAATCTCTTTGGTTGTTACAATACTGGGCCTTGATCTTCTCATCATCCTTTTCCTTGATTGCAAAGTGCACATCACAGATGATAATGAATTCTATCTTTTGTTTGTCTCACCTGAAGGTTATCACCTGCAGTAACCTGCTTCAATGTACATCACCCCATCCTCCTTCTCTCGAAATAAATTTAGTAATTACTACAATTTTTTTGCTGTTACACCTCAAGGTATAATGGGCAGCAAATAATTCATGCCCTCAAATATGCTTCAGGGACTTTGACAATCAGCAGCAGGAGCTCTAGCACAATCTCAGCAATGCTTTGGTGAGCCCAATGTTGCCACAGGGTTTAGATACTCATGTTTAATAGGTTAATAAATGGAGTTAGAACAAGAGAGAGAAAAAAAACATAAAAGGATATTAAAGCTGTAAAATGCAGAATTGTAGGAGGTGCTCAAAAGAGTGACAAACTGAACCAAAATCTCTAATCAATGACCCACAACTGAACCAGCTCACTCTGATAATAACAGAAAAAGTGGCCTACCTGAAGTTGTTGAACTGAGTCTGAAAGTCTGTTGCGCCTAGACAGAAAATAGTGTATTCCTCAAGTTTACACTGGGCCGTGAGATTAGGTGAGCTTTATTTGTTACATGTACAAACGTTTGTACATCAAAACGCACAATGTCACATCAATTAGCAAGGATTGTGCTGGATTGCCCAGAAGTGTTGCCACACTTCTGTTGCCAACATACCATGTCCACAACTCACTAACCCTAACTGTATGTCTTTGGCAAGTGGGAGGAAACTGGAGCACTGAGAGGAAACCAATGCGGCGTAGAAATAGCAGACAAACTCTGAAAGACAGTGCCCAATGTTACAGACGGTGCTGTAAGGTGTTGTACTAACAGCTACACTACAGTGACATCCCATTATAACACTGCAAGAGGTCAAGGATGGATACATCAAAGAGGGATGCAGAATTGAAGATGTAGCCAACAGGAATCTCAGGATCTCTCTTGCACTTGTGTTTCTCCAGTGTACAGAAAGCTATGTTGTTTGTGTCAGATGCAGCACACATGATTGGAAGGAGTTGCATGTGAAACGCCACTTCATCTGGGAGGATTATTTGGGTATCTTAAGTGATGGGAAGCAAAGAGTTAAAAAGGCAGATTGCATCTCCAGCAGTTACTTGGAAAAATCCTAAGAGAAAGGGAATAGTTGATTGAAATGGAAGACCAGATCTAGAAATCATGAAAGGAATATTCTCTTTGGAATGCTGAAAGGGGAGAAGAGGGGTAAGGTGTGTCTGGTGATAGAATACTGTTGACGATAGTAGACATTTTGAAGGAGCATCTTCCCTAAACTATCAACTGGATAACTGCTCCAAGAGTATATCCCCATGGCAACTCTGGCTTCACCCTTTCAAAGGTTTCCTTTTTGTGTTACCATCACTCGCCTATCCCCTCTACAGCTTTAAACAAGCTTGTTTTCTCCTTTTCTTTCCAGTCTGAGTGGAAATGATAATTCTGTTTCTCTTTCCACAGTTGCTATCTGAGTGTATCCAGCGTGCACTGCAATTATATTGGATTTCCATCATCTGCAATGTTTTTGTTCTCTTCCTCTAAAGCCTGTTGCAATATAATTTCCCTAAAAACAGCATACAGAGCTAAATTGCCCAGCATTGTTGTGCAAACAATCAAAACAAAAACAAAATACACAAGAGAAAAAAGGAAATATTAGAAGCACTCAGCAGGCCAGGCAGTATCATTGGGAAGAGAAATGGTTAATATTTCAGATATTAAAGAAATAAACTTACGTTGAAGTGGTGGGGAGGGATGGAAAAGACATGGATGAAGGTGATAGGGTGCAAAATGTATAGCTGGGGAAGTTGGTTCTGTGATCATTTTGGCTGAAATATTACATCATAGGATAAATGTTCACGTATCAAAAAAGCATATGGTGTGAACATAGTTATAGCTTCATGTTTTTTTTTCCTCACTGGAAATATTTGCCACTACTAATAGCTTTTGATTGGCACTGAAAAGCTCTGCTTCGGGTTAAAGAATTGGATATCCCTTTGTGTTCTCTTGATCTCCATCTTAAGTCCTTAATTACAACCATTCTTAAATCAGGTTGTCTTTACCCCTTCAGGCCTTTCCCCACCAACAATATTCTCATGCTTCCGGATCTGTGTCACTGATGTGCTCAACAGGAAGAGGATTAAGAATCTTTTCATGACTCTACTGGCAGGAAAGCAGAAATAACTTACAGATGATGAACCAAGGGTAGATTGAACTCAAGACTGCTGCCACAATCAAATATCAGTATTGTGCAGCAGGCCTCTTAATAGGAGTCGCTGGTCATTTTTCTCTACCTGTTAACGCCCTCATTGTTTTGATGTTTGGTTTAATATTTCTTATAATGTAGTTTTAATGTAGTTCTTTGCACATGCATTAGCACAGTTAAACATTCACCTACCCACTCCATTTTCACCCAGTTCGTATTCAGTCACTCACACTGCAATCACACCCAGTAATGCTTTGCTGTTTGTGATCCTTATAAAGCTCTGTACCATGCTTCTGCCCTTTCCTACTTAATTATAATGACTTACCTGAATCTGCACGGATTGTTGAAGTTCATCTGTCACTTTGCCTACCCATAGATTGGTGCTTGTTTCCACATTGAATCAAACATGGAAACAGGTTGTTTAGCCCACTGAGTCCACACCTGCCATCAAGTTCCCATTTATGTTAATCCAACATTCACCCATTTTCTTATTTCTTCCCATATTCCCATCAACATTCCCTCAGAATAATCCATTGACCTGCACACACAAAGGATGACTTACAGCAGCAAATTAACCTACCAACCCACAAATAGTTGGGATGCACCGAAATCTAGAATATCCTGACAAAACACGTGCTGTCTTGGGCAGAACATATAAACTCCACATGGACAGTGCCTGAGGTTAGAATCCAGGTCACCAGAGCTGTGAGCATCTGTTCTTGTTGCATTCACTGAAGATGTGTGTTGCTGCAAGAAACAAATGTTATCATTTCTGATCGTGTCCAGGAATGAACAATGTTAATTGACTTACCTTCTTCAGATTCCAGTATCTGGAGTATCCCATGATCCCAGTAATTTTGCAAACCTTTCTTTGTGATTTCAATGATTAATGAGACTTAATTATGAATCAGAATGATTCTGTGCCAGAGTATGGAACACACCAGAATTGATTGTGGTTTGGTGTCCAGCATAAAACACAGGACAGTACCATAACAGACAACACAATTGCAACCAACAATTGTGCAAACAGCCATGAGCAATCAACAATGATCAGAATGGTCACATGCACCAATGTCAATAGTCAAGCTTAAACAAATGTGAGGAGGCTCAATAGTTATCAACAGAACAGCAAGAACAGAAAAGGCCATTGAACAGATGTGCAATAATTGTTCAGGTATTATATCTGATAGAGTTTTGTAGAGAAGATGGATAGCTACAGGAAAGAAGCTTCGAAGATGACTTGCGGTCCTGGTGGTAATGGACTTGTAGCATCTCCCTGATGGCAATTTGGTGAATAGTTGACAACTAGGACGACTGGAGTCAGCAGTAATTTTTCCAGCTCTCTTCTTTGCTCTGATGATGAACAGATCTTTTAATGTTGGTAACTGACAGCCAATGATCTTCTCCACTGAGTGGACCATTTGCTCACCCTGGTCTTGGCAAGGGAGGAGGTGGCAGGAAACCAAACAGTGATAGAGGTGGTCACAACACTCTCAATGATGGCTGAGTATAAATTCATCAGGGTCTATTATTATAGTTTTTTTAACATATCGGGATACTATGTCGTGTTATGACATTTCTGATCTCTGATCCATTTAAATTTGCACACAAACCAAGTGAATGAACAAAGAAAATGTAATTTAGTTGTCAATCTTTGAGATGGGTTTGCAACTATTAGAAAATTGACTCAAATGAATTCAAAGAGAGCAAATCAATTTGTCAACTTAGACAAATTGCACCTTTATAACTGATCTCAGACGCTTCACACTCTTGTGCACAGACAAGCTTAGAATGTCTGAGGTTATCATAATTCTCTCTGGCCCAAGAAGTATCTGCTAGATTAAATTGATATGCTGCAAAATGCAGACTTAAGCTTTCAGTACGTATTTGGTGGCTGTGCTGCAGAGGAAATCTCAAAGCAATTGTATAAACTTTTAATGGATGTGGTGGCGTGTGGAGAATGGGGAGAGATAAAAAGACTGCCAAGAAGCTCTCCTCCTGTAGACCATAAAAAACGAAAAACCAATCTGCATGCCTAGTGCTGGTTCCCACCTAACTACAAAAAAAAAGTTTGATTCTCAGGCACAAGGGCATGAAATCAAAGTGAAAGATATAATCTAGGGGGATCACTGAAGGTGTATCAACATGACTCATTCTTCAGCTGCTGAATTTGTAAAGAAACAGAAAGAGAAACAGACAGGACATTTGGACTTCTCTATCTACTCCACTATTCAATAAGATTATGGTTTCTATTGTTCTTCAGAGCATCTACTAAGACTAGCTCCATATCTCTTGATTTTCTTAACATCCATACCCTTTTGATCTTCATCTTGAATGTGTTTGGTGACCAAACTTGCACAGTTATTTAGTACTAAGATTTTAAAAAATTCACTCATTTCTGGGTTTTATGTCATTTCACTCCTGAATTGTAAATGTTGGTGTAAGATCAGTCTAAATTATCCTACACACAAGGAGAGTCTGTTTAATTTTTCCAATTCCATGAATCAGTCTCAGGAATCTTTGTTGGACTCCAATCGAAAGTACACCTTCAAAGAGGAAGACGAGATCAGTCTGCAAAATTCCACGTGTTGTCTCAAGGAACTACATAATTGCAGTGACAATCCTTTACCGTTATACTCGCGTACTCTTGCAATAATACCCAATCTACTCTCCTAATTGCTTGCTGTGTCTGCACATTTACTGCAAATGATTAATGCAAAAGGATAACTAGCACCCTGTCTACACCAACGTTCTCTAATCTTTCACCACTTGTATTATATTTTCCATTTGCTGTATTCTCAATTCAGTGAGTCAGTTCACATTCCTCTATCTTCATTCTCACCAGCTTTGTACCATCAGCAAACTCAGATGTGTGAGCCACTTCATTCAGAGCACTGATAATGATTGTAAATAGCTGGTACACTTAAAATTAAGACCATAAGACTATAATATCATAAGATATAGAAGCAGAATTAGGCAGTTTGGCCCATTGAGTCTGCTCTGACATTTCATCATGGCGGATCCAATCTTCCTCTCAGCCCCAAACGTCTCCCTTCTCCCTGTATTCCTTCATACACTGACCAATCAAGAATCTAAGAATCTACCAACCTCTGCCTTAAATATACGTAAATTGTGCACTAGCAATTCACACAATTCACAAAGACTTTCACGTCATCTCTCTTGTATTTACATATGCTATGGTAGCATAGTAGATAGTGCAATGCTATTACAGCTCGGGGCGTCAGAGTTTGGAGTGCAATACCAGCATCCTCTGGAAGGAGTTTGTATGTCCTCCTCATGGATTGCATGGATTTTCTCTGGGTGCTCTGGTTTTCTCTAAAAATCCAAAGGTGTATTGGTTAATAGGTTAAATGGCAATTGTAAGTTGTCCCATGGTTGGGCTAGGGTTAAATCAGGGTTGCTGGTGACGTGGCTCGAAGGGTCGGTAGGGCCTACTCTGCGCAGTATCAAAAAAAGTTGAATAAATATACTGTGCAGAACCAGAGAGAGTGTCTTTGACAGTCTTTACGTATTAAGCCTTATTCTCGACAAAGTTTTGAATTAGTCTGGGTGTATATTGATTTATATTTTCTAAGGGATCTTGAGGGGCAGACATGTTTGACACATAATTGAGTTCTGCTCATTGAGAACATTTAGTTATATGTCAAAGGTTATTTTGACTGTTTAACTCATTGATAAGTTCAATTATTATGTGCAATTGTATGCAACCTGGCTTCAGAAAGATCTGTTCAGAAAATACTGTTCAGAGGTGAAACAAAGATACAGTATCTCCAGGTTATGAGGTAAGGCTCCCGTCATTAGTCTTTTCTACAGAAGTATGATCTAGGTTCATGTCTGAAGAATTGATAATGGAGATAAGAGCATGTTCCTTCACCTAATACGTTGAAGAGCAAAGTGCAATGTTAACAGATCTCGTCTGAATTTTATTCTTTGTGTTGCATCAGGAGAACAGGATGTAAGAAAATGTTTAAATTAAAGCACTTCATTCTGAACAAGGATGTATTTGAACTCCACTTAAGGTTGTAAATGTATACATAATGATGAACTGATGCTTGAGCTGGTGATGGTTCCTGAGTTGTTAGAATGTGGAAGTATTCCATTGTGTAATCAACCAAATGAAAAGACAGAAGCAAATATGGTCTTTTTCCACCCTCAAGCCTGTTCTGCGTTCAATTAAATCATTGCTGAATCTTTTTCCAGAAATTCAATCACATCATTTTATTTTTTCAATGTCATGTCATCAAAATTTATATTTATTTTCCTTAAGCAAGATGCAGTAACAACCATGTCTGGGTTATTTTGCATCACTTAAGAAATTTGAATTTGCACTTCCGGTTGTGATGTACCTACACTAACACTGTGTAATATCAGTCACACAGGGTGTGACATCATTGCCTTACAACAATCCCCATGAACATGGAGGAGATTAGAACAAAACATCTCATGAGTTACCATCAAAGGATAATTTTGGGTCCATCATTTTCAAGGTACAGTATTAGGTTTGGATGTCTGTAAGTTATGTACCTTAGCTCACATTCTTCAGGCCAGCTTGCACACAGCACCAAGTCACACTTCCAGTGACCCTCAAACACCTCCCAAAGTTCCACTGAAGCTCTTGAACCCCTGACATCTTTCTAGGCTCCCAATGAAAGACACAATTGCAAACTGCATCCCCAAGCACTAGCCTGAAAACCAGCCGACCCCAGGCCTCATTTGCTTCAGACTCCTCCCCAACCATAGGAACTCCTCTCCACCCAAGCAATTATACATCAAGTATTTAATTAACAATGACCCACATCCTGATGTTTACTAACAAGTGGTACCTAGAGAACCATCAGTTGATGCAGCACCCAGATCAATTTATTCCTGGCATCCATGTAGGAATGTGCAAGGAGTTGGCACTGAATTCAAGGATGGAATTAAGTCCTGCTCTTGGTTTGATGCTGGCCTTGGCCAGAATGCAAATGTAAGTCAAATAAATGGATTTTATTCTCTATTTTACTGGGACACAATCCTTTTAATTCAGTTGAAAATATTTTAAGCAATTTTATTATTTGTGATATTACTTCTTTAATTCCTAATATTCTTAAATTAGACCAGACCATAATACGATTAGCTCGTTCTAGAGTGCCCCCTGACACTCTCACATTTCTGGCATACTGCTAATGTTTTCCTCAGTGAAGTGATGCAACATGCTTATTAAGTTCTTTTGCCATTTCTTTGTCCCCTATTATTACCTCTCCAGCATCATTTTCCTTTGCCTCTCTTTTACTCTTTATATATCTGAAAAATCTTTTGGTATCCTCTGTTATATTATTGGCTATCTTGCCTTCATATTTTATTATTTCTCTCCTTATGTCTTTTTTAAGTTGCCTTTTATTGATTTTTAAAAACTTCCCAATCCATTAATTTCCCACCAATTTTTGCTTTATTATATGCACTCACTTTTCCTTTCCTGCGGTCTTTGACCTTCTCTTGTCAGCCACTGTTGTGTCATCCTCCCTTCAGAATACTTCTTGTTTGGAATGTATCTATCCTGTGCCTGCTGAACTTCCTGCAGAAATTTACCTTAAGCTCCCTAATCAAATCTGGGTCATTACATAACACCGAATCCAGAATTGCCTTTCCCATGTTAGCTCATCCACAAGCTGTTCTGAGAAGCCGTCATGTAGGCATTCTACAAATTCCCTCTCCTGGAATCCAGCCCCAACCTGATTTTCCCAATCAACCTGCATATTGGAGGGAATTGCCCATGATTTTCATAACATTCCCCTTATTACATGCTTTTTCTATCTCCCACTGTAATTTCTATCCCACATCCTGGCTACTGTTCGGAGGGTTGTATACAACATTAGGGTCTTCTTACCCTTGCAGTTTCATAACTCTACCCAGAACGATTCTATATCTTCCAATCCCTTGTCATCTCTTTCTAAGAATTTGATTTCTTTTATTTTAACCAATGGAGCCACTGCACCCCCTCTGCCTACCTGCCTGTCCACTTGATACAATGTGTATCCTTGGATATAAAGCTGCCAACCATGATAGTTTTGCAGCCATGACTGTGATGCCCAAATTGTCACACCTGCCAATCTCTAACTGCACTGCCAGGTCATCTATCTCATTCTGTATATTGCGTGCATTCAAATATAGCACCTTCAGTCCTTTATTCATCACCCTTTTTTTATTCATGTTACATTTCAGCTCATCCCACTGACTGCAATTTTGCCCTATCATCTTCCTTTCCTTCCTCGCAGTCTCACTGCACAATGCATAGACTTATATACCAGCTCGGCTCAAGCTTGGCCCAATCTCGGCCCAATCTCTCCAGTTTCTATCCCCCTGCCAAATTAGTTTAAACCCTCCCCAACAGCTCTAACAAACCTGCTCATAAGGATATTCGTCCCCCTTGTGTTCAGATGTAATCTGTCCTTTTTGTGCAGGTCGTACCTTCCCCAGAATAGGTCCCAATGATTGAGAAATCTGAAACTCTGCCCCCACCCCACCAATTCTTCAACCGTGCATTCAACTGAACTATCCTGTCCTGACCAGCACATGGCACTGGGAGCAATTCAGAGATTACTACCTTGGAGGTTCTGCTCTTCAACCTTTTCCTTAACTCTCTATAGTCACTGTGCAGGACCTCTTCCACTTTTTTACTCTGTAGTCTTGCAACTGGGAAGCAACACAGCATCCTGGCACCTTTTTCAGGGCCACAGAATCTCCTGTCTGTCCCGCTAATTTTTGGGTCTTGTATAGCTATGATTCTGCCTAACTTGGCCCTTTCGGAGCTGGCCACAGTGCCACTGGCCTAGCAGCTGCTGCTGTCCCTGATAGATCAACCACCCCCCCCCCCCCCAGCAGTATCCAAAGGTGTATACTTATTGCTGAGGGGAAAGGTCACAGGGAACCCTGCACCAATTGCTTACTCGCCCTTTACTTTTTCTGGTGGTGACCCATGTACTATCTGAAGCCTGAGCTCTAGTTGTGACCACCTCAGTAAAAGTTAAGTTGTTGAAACTTTTATCATCTTTGTTTAAAATTTGGCCATAGAAAAAGTATGATCAGTGAAATGCAAAGACTGGGCCAGATTTAGCACAACCAGGATTACTGATTCATGCCTATGTTTCATCTGTCATGATAAATACACACAAATGTAGCCCATGTGTACTCATGTCTTCAGCATAATTAATAAATGAAATAATTATGAGATTGATGACTATGCTACCACTCCTCTGCTCCAATACCACAGTGTTTTTGTTTTTCATTTTTCTCAGGAGTCAGAAGTGGGCGAAGTTCAATTTGAACAGAATTTCTTCTTTTGGAAGGGAGAGTTGAATAGCTTTCTGCTCCACATGACTCCTCGAATCATTCCTAGCTGAAAGAGATCTTGTGTTACTTTAGGCAGTGGCTGGAAATTCACCAGATTCTAATCGTGAATGTCTCTTTTAAGTTCAATTTAGATCGATGAAAAATTCTTTGAACATTTTATAATTTTAAGTCCCTTTTTTAATGAATGGAATTGAATACAAACGTAGGTTTATAGGTTGTGACAACACTGTCTGGAGTACTATGCGTGATATTAGTCTTACTTAATGAGGAATGCAAATGCATTAGAATCAGTACAGAGAATATTTACTAGACCGATACATTGAATGTGCAGCTTGTCTTATCAGGAAAGATTGATTTATCCACTGGTGTTTAGGAGTATGAGAGTTGACTTGACTGAAACAAATCAGATTCTGAAGGTTCTCACCCAGCTGGATGCAGGGACCCTGTCGGGAAATCCCTTGTGTGGGAATATTGAGAATTCAAGAGTCACTGCTTAAAAAGTAAGCACAAAGGCTCTCTGGGTTATGGGTGACCTGACTTATTGAAATCTGACTTTTTACAAATTCTAACATAAATTTTTCAAAGCATTTTTCAAGAGAATAATGGCAAAATATTTTATGTCCATTAATGGCTAGATATAGTATATACAGTATTCCATTAGTTTAACTACAGTGGTGTTAAACTAATTATATGATAAAATGAAAGAATTACAGGAAGTGTATATATAGTATACTGGTACAATATGAGTAGCTTACAAAAATGGATATTTCTGACTTGCATAGAAATCAGCTTGCAAATGGTTCTCAGGAACAGAACGTTTCTGTAACCCAGGGATTGCCTGCAATCACTTACTTAAGATGATTTTCTGTCAGAGTCGTGAGCCTTAAGAACTTTCTTCCTCACCGAGCAGTGGAAGAGAGTTTTGCATACTTTTAAGCTAAATAGAGACAGTTACTGGAGAAACAAAGAGAGGGAAGTTTTCTGGTGGTAAGCAGAAATGTAGAGTTAACATTGTGATCAAATGATCTGTGATCTTATTAAGTAGCATTGCCAATGAGCCAACTCATAACCCTACTTTATACATTGATGAGGAGATATACATAAATAAATGAAATAAGTAGAATGCTAGGCTTTGGATTTTGAAGCCTATCTTTTTTTATTGCGGTCAAAACACTGCCTTATGATGAAAGAAACTAAGTTTCAAAGGAATTTGCTTGCTGGCTTTTACTCTAAAATGCTGAGCAATGGAGCCAAGAGCAACAATTCAGCAGCATTGCAGTTATTCATTACATTACCAATCACTCTTGGAACCAATCTGTTCAATATTTTACAAATAGCTGGAACAAAATTTATAGATCGAAAACAAAGGCTGTAATGATCCATATTTTTTTCTATCAATCACTCTTGATTACTTTCAAGGATTCTGAAGCAATCATAAACTGGAGAAACCAAGCCAAAGAAAGGGCTTGTATATAAGGAGCAGAGAAATATTAAGGGCACACGCAGGCCTTAGAGCACAGTGTATTGCAAACTCACTTGCTTGAATTGTAAACAGAATTGTGGTTAGACTTTTAATGGGGAAAGGTGTCATTCTTGGAGAGGCAATATTTTGCAGCGAGAGGATACATATTGAACAAATCAGACATTCTTTAAAGGCTGGCAAAAGGATTAATAACCCAGAAAAGGGGTTACATAGTCTTCCACTTTCTTCAGCACTATAGGTTCCAAACTGAATTATCCAGAGTAAATTTTGTTGGCAGCCATTTCTGGGAAATAATGCCAAACAGAAGTTTGGCTTGAGCACTTTGCTGCACATGATAGTTCAGCATGCTTGAGGATGCTTTATCATAAGGGGTCCACCAAATAATGTCATTATGCACTCAACCCTTTTTCCAAACTGATGTAATCAACAGTTTAAACTTCAACGTAATGACCAGCCGGGGATAGCTCATTTAAACTAAATACACAGTGTGCAACCTTATTAATTGCCTTGAGGTTTAAAAGGATACTCTTTAAATAGTAGGAGACCTGAAGGGGCAATTTTAGTATTGATTGAGGATTTCTCAAAAGTCTCCTGCAGTATATAAAGTGTGTTACAATTAACAGACAATATTTTTTCTTCATTATTTAGCTGCTGAACATTTTATTCATTGTGAGTAAAAGTGCAACCATTACTGGGAGGTCTGGGGCAAGCATGGAAGGCCAGTCAGGGAAGGTCTTCAAAAATACGATCCTGCTAGGACTTATGACCAAAGTTATTTATTGGATCAGCTTTAATAGTCTGTCATCAGGGAAACTCTGTCCCATTCTGTGACATGACCTTTGAACTTGTCCATGTACTTAAACTTCTCTCTTTATGACAGTCAAGGTGAAAGTGACTCTCAGTGATTTTCAGACCACTAGATCATTCCAAACCACCATAATAGATGAGGAAGGAATTAACCACATTGTAGTTCATGATCATTGGTAAAATAACATGACAGTTTGTTGTGTCAGTCAAATTATTTTACAGTCACGCGCCCAGCCTGAATGAGGTCATTGTTTTTAAATGAGAAGAATCTCTGGCTATCAAGGGGCAATCAAAGGATGTTGACAGAAAATGTATGATTAGTCATGCTAAGACATATTGAAGGGCATGCAATAATGCCAAATTTTGGGCCCCCTCAGTGTGACTCATCTCTAGACACTGTGATTTAATTGAATCTTGCTGGTCTAGTATATTGAGGAACAATTATATCAAATAATACATCAGCAGACGATCCATACTTTTGTCTATGAAGGTAAACCCCCTAATGCTGCCTTCCTCTTAATAAGTTTTGATGTGTGATTCCTGTATGCCTGAGCCCTTATCCCTTTGAGTGCTTGATAGCCCATGAGAAGTCATTTTGTTAAAAATAACCAGTTCCAGATTGTTGTGTAGTAAACAGGAGGAATAGTTTTGGACTGTTAGCTGTGATGCCTTTATGAAGGGGACATCAATGATCAGTACATGGATACCTAAAGCCTCTCAGAGCACTGTTATTAGTCAGAGTACAGTACCATTGATTCAACCGTCACACATGGAGTTGACCCAACTGACAGACCGTGAGTCACCACACCTTAACTCTGCTGTCATCCTTGTCTTCTGTGTAACAGCTTTCTCCACAAGCTGAAGACAGTTTATGACAAGGACTGGGAATGGAATAAGTAGATTGGAGGGGAACAGGTCGTGGCTTCTTCAGAGGAGACACAAATTACCATGGATTGTGCCTCTTTTTGAGTTAGGAGAGTAGATGTGACACATCTCTGCTCCTGCAGGAAAGCAGTCAGTTCATGGAAAACATCTTGCTGTTCATGTAGTCCATGGTTCTTGGAAGCCTATGAGCTTCTCATGGATTATATCCCAGTGTCCAATGAGTGCAGTCCTCGTGTCCTCTTGAATCATGTTTTTTTCTCTAATCATGTCCTCTTAAAGATCATCTCTCTACTTATTGAGGGTATCAAATTGTTCCCATCTGGTAGAGACCAAATCTCCATCTGGATCAGGATGAGACTGCAGCAAAGCAGGAAACTTTGGGGTGTAATTTCTAGCTATAGTATATAGTGCCTGTTCCCAAAACCAGCTGGGACCATGTGATGCAATTGCCACTGAGCCCCAGCTAAGAATGCTGTTTCCAGCATTGTCAAGAGACCAACAAGAATATGGAGAAAGACTTTGTCATGCTTCATGTCTTCTCTTGTTCTGTGCAGACAGGCGTGACAATTGGCAAACCTTCTCAATAAGCATGTACACTAATCATGTCATAACTACACCCACCACCAGTCATGGTCTTCATTGAAATCTTTTGGAGCAGCAGAGATCTACAGAACTTGAATCTCTGCCATACCAGACTGCTTAGAGCTCATGTCAGACTGCAAGCCACTCATGCTTGAGGTCTGTCTTTGTGTCCATCTAAACTGCCTTTCACAAACTTCATGTGTCCCTTTAATCCATTGCACTCTGAGGTGATTGTATTTGTATTAACTGCATTAATACATTTACTTGTCATTATCATCATCACTATCCATCTGTTCTCTCTGTCTTCTATTCTTTTTCATAATATTCTGGTAAAGGGGACGAAGGGGGCCTCTTACCAATACTCTACAAAGACAAAACAATTAGAAACATAGAAAACCTACAGCACAGTCCAGGCACTTTGGCCCACAAAATTGTGCCAAACATGTCCCTACCTTAGAGGTTACTAAGCTTACCCATAGCCCTCTATTTTACTAAGCTCCATGTACCTATCCAAAAATCTCTTAAAAGACCCTATCATATCCGCCTCCACCACTGTTGCCGGCAGCCCATTCTACACACTCACCGCTCTCTGAGTAAAAAACTTACCCCTGACATCTCACTCTGTACCTACTCCCCAGCACCATAAACCTGTGTCCTCTTGTGGCAACCATTTCAGCCCTGGGGAAAAGCTTCTGACTATCCACATGATCAATGCCTCTCATCATCTTATACGCCTCTATCAGGTCACCTCTCATCGCCCATCACTCCAAGGAGAAAAGGCCGAGTTCACTCAACCTATTCTCATAAGGCATGCTCCCCAATCCAGGCAACATCCTTGTAAATCTCCTCTGCACCCTTTCTATGGCTTCCACATTCTTCCTGTAGTGAGGCGACCAGAAATGAGCACAGTACTCCAAGTGGGGTCTGACCAGGGGCCTATATAGCTGTAATGTTACCTCTCTGCTCCTAAATTCAATTCCACAATTGATAAAGGCCAATACACCATACTCTTTCTTAACCACAGAGTCAACCTGCGCAGCTGCTTTGAGCATCCTATGGTCCCCAAGACCCCTCTGATCCTCCACACTGCCAAGAGTCTTACCATTAATACCATATTCTGCCATCATATTTGATCTACCAAAATGAACCACCTCACACTTATCTGGGTTGAACTCCATCTGCCACTTCTCAGCCCAGTTTTGCATCTTATCAATGTCCAGCTGTAAACTCTGACAGCCCTCCACACTGTTCACAACACCCCCAACCTTTGTGTCATCAGCAAACTTACTACCGCATCCCCCCACTTCCTCATCCAGGTCATTTATAAAAATCATGAAGAGTAGATCCCAGAACAGATCCCTGAGGCACTCCACTGGTGACCAACCTCCATGCAGAATATGACTCATCTACAACCACTATTTGCCTTCTGTTGGCAAGCCAGTTCTGGATCCACAAATTGTAGTTTTAAGTTGAGTCTAAAAGAAAGTACTGCAGAAATGCAGCAGCATACATATTTATGCAAGTATTCATGAGGTGCAGGATCTGCACAAGCCTATGTAGAGATCCTCCTTCCTATTCTTTTAGATCAGGATGTGGAGGAGATAATGAAAAACATTTTATTATCCAGCTTTGGATGTGTAGCCCATGTGCAGAGGAGAAGTGGGTAGGTCAAATTTTGGGTCGTGGTGCATAGGGTTGTAGGAGATGCAGTGTAGATATATTGGGAGTTCAGATGGTGCATGAGCTTTTGCAATTGTGTCTCTGTCTGAAATCACTATTCCTGGTGGTTTGCAACTTATCTTGACACATTTGTTGTTTTTTTTGTGGTATTGCTTCTTTGTGCAGGGACTGCTATGTTGGAGGATTCAGAGGCACAGAAGAAACCCCCTCCCATATTGGGTGTGGTGGGCCTCCTACTCCCTCCTCGCTCAAAGGCATTCAATTTCCCGATATGTATCTCACGTCACCAATTCCGTGTCCAGTTCAAAACTAAATACCGTGCTCTCTCCTTCTTGTGGCAGCCTCTTCATCCTCATTGGTAATCCCAACATGTGTTCCTTCTGTCAGGCTGTCACAGAGAGGCCATCTTTCTCTGATTGCTGCTCACATTTAGTTTTAGTGCACGTTTCCATTACCATGTACCCTGAACCTAATGCTCGCTTATTTTGATGCATCGGAAATTTTTTTTTTTCGCTCACATCTGAAAATAAAAGGTGCAATCCAATTTCTAGATGAATGTCTTTGTACAGAACTGTATTTGTGGGACCTCATTTCAATTTATGGGGCCTCCATGTGAACGGTATGTCTTATTTCCAAAGAGGAATTAATACCAGTCAATCAGCTGAACAGATTAGATAATTTTCTATTACTCTGGTCTGTTGTGTACAGCAGATCTTCTCAATAATCATTTAGAGTAACAGGAGACATTTCAGATGCATAACCATAATAAAAATTTATGGCATATTTATTTTTAAACTGGGACCAAAGCTGAGAGTTTAGTTGTATGGTTGTGCAAATATTGTGGCTCATCTGTTATTTCTCTTCAACTGTGTTCTATTGACAGAGAAGGTCAATGCTAATTGTGAACAGCTGTAAGACTGCAATTCCAATTTCTCACACCAGTGAGGAGAGAGAGTTTTATTTTGATGGTTAGGTGATGGATGGAGATGTCAATCACCAATTAAGCTACAGGGAGACACTTCAACCCACCAATTGTATGATCTGACCTTTGTCAATAGAAGATGACAAGTTCGGTTGTACATGGAACTGACTATATTATCAGGGTCAGTGGCACAGTGAAGCTACCAAATTGTTTTTGAGGGCAGCTATGACATCTCTGTTAGAAACTGTATCTGAACTCCAGGAAAAGAAAACAGGTGGCTGTAGTTTGTGTCCAAGTTTGACCCATGAGAGGCATCCTGGAACTGAAAGGAAATTTTCCTGAAGCCTCCCCATTTCCTGCAATGGAAAATCTCATTTAATTAATTATATCCACCATATCTAACATTCTACATGTTTAAGTGGCTTGTTAATTCTTGTACAATTTCATTTCGTCCTTCACCAAACAAGGTACTGACATGAAGAGAGCATCAGATGTCTAATTCCGACTTTTATCATGGGATCCATTAACATTAAACTTGCATAAGCAGCACACAGTTAATTACATTGAAAGTGGATATTGGATAGGATTTTTAATCTGATTTCACTTTTAATCCCAGAACTAATGGTACCATTGTACATTTTGAGCAAAAAAATAGCATGTAAAGCAATTTTAATGGAAGCAGCACAAGATGTAGTGGGCCAAGCAACTTGTGAGAAAGTGGTTGGCTGTTTGAATATTATAGTGAGATTCAACCATACAGATTGGCCCAGTTTCTTGGACATTGGGGATGGCAGCAGGTGAAAAAGAGATGATTTTCTTTTCTTCTCTGCCTGTGGACCTGGAAAAAATGCTCCAGGCGCTGTAGCTGCCCAGTAAACTTCAACCCCGATGATCTATGTTCCTTCTCCTGATCATCAAATGAGCAGGTGATTTGTTGGAGAATTAACTGGAGGGAAGTTCTCTTCAATGTTTGATTCATGTTTTCCCTGTAATCAAACACCAAAACCAATCATCCAGACATATTTGAGGATCTCGTTGTGCATGAAGTGGCTCTTGTGCTCCCTGCATTTAAAACAGTGACCATGCTTCATTACATGCAAAACCGTTTGGATGTTTTGAGCTTTTAAATGATTTGTTTAACTGAAGATTTGTTCTCTCTCCTTAGAGACAATGGCAAATATTAGTAAACTTGAGAGGGAATCATCTAGACCTGATGGTGCTTATAGTAATGTGTGAGAGTATTAGGATCCACCATAACCAAATTTTTACATACTCTACAATAGCATGTTAATTTTTCCGTAGTATACTTCTCTCCTTCAGCACAACAAAGGGTTGCTGTATTGACATAAAGAGAGCATCAGATATTCAATACCAGTTTTCAGTATGGGATCTATTGACAAGCTTGAATAAGGCAGCACCTTGAATTTCATTAAAGGTGGCTGTTGAAATGACTGATCTGATTTTATTTTTAATCTAAGACCTAATAGTACTATTGTGTATTCTTAAAAGAGTATACACTGCTGAATATAACTAATTTCATTTTAGATTTGAAAACAGGAAATGATAACTAATAATTGTGTTACTTCCATTCCCCATAGAACATATGATCAAATCACAAGAGAAGCTATTTTGAGCTGGATTGTACTGGTAGGGCACATCCAGTACTAAGATCTCAGTTATGTTGAGACTGCATTTAGCAACTGGGACAGGGCCAGTTACTGATATATCCTTAAAGGAAGACAGAGGTGGAAATGAAATATTTTCCTTTGCCAAAGCTATCATTTGATTTAAAGGGTTTTAAATTTCTCCTATTCATTGACATGGTAACATTAAAGTAAATAAAGTTTTTTTTTCAAATCTTGATAGGTAAACATTAACTCCAAACACAAAAAAAAGTAATTAATACCATTATAGTAAATAATTCTGAGACAATTTCAAGGAAGCATAGTAACATATCTGATACGGCTACTGTGTCGGACTTCGAGTGACATGTTTTTAATCCGGATTCTGGTGCTGTCTCTACGGAGTTTACCTGTTCTTCTCGCAGTTTCTCATATGACCCATAGATGTGCAGTTAATTGTCACTCATGTCTGGGTAAAATCTGAAAGAGTTGATGGAAAAGTGGGAAGCATCAAATAGGATTTGTATATTTGGGTGCCTGATGGCTGGCACACAATCCAGGAGTTGTAGAGCCAGGTTCTGCAATGCATGAATGATTTTTGTACTGAATCTCTGCCAAATAATTCTTACTGCAGTGATTAGAGTATTTGATTCTCAGTAAGCCTAGCTTTGCTGCTGGATTTCATGTGGCAGAGCCAAAGAATTTCCAGGTCTTCCATTTCAACATTGAACTGTGGTGATGTCAGTTGGAACTGCTGACCAGATCCAATACAATTCAACCCATTCTACCAATTTCACACATTCAGCTGGTTTATGAGGGACTGGTGTTTTCTCATCTACTGATACACAATGGGTCAGTAATTAAGTTCTCACCCACTCTGCAGAAGTCCCATCTGGCCATTTTTAGTAAGATACTTGAGGTTGAGAGATTATATTCAGCATCATGTGACTTCTGCAACCTGTATGTTTACAGCCATTCAGTTGATGATTAAATGAGGCATGACCTCCAGTGACTGTTCACGTAGTCAATGTCCTTTTTGCTGACATCTGCGAATGAATGACCGGGTCTCCCTTCCTGATCAGTGTAACTTTGCGGCAGAAAGTTTTTACTGGAAAGGTCAGAAACAGGTTTACTGTTATTGACATTAGTCATGAAATTTGTTGTTTTGTGGCAGCAGTATAGTGATCTGATGACAGAGGGGAAGAAACTGTTCCTAAAATGTTGAGTGTGGGTCTTCAGGCTCCTCTGCCTACTCCCTGATGGTAGTGATGAGAGGAGGGCATGTCCTGGATTGTGAGGGTCCTTCATGTAGGCATCAACTTTTGAAGATGTCCTGAATAGTGGGGAGGCTTGTGCCCATGATGGAACTGGTTGAGTCTATAACACTCTGAAGCCTCATCCATTCTAGTGCATTGGTGCCTCCATATTAGATGGTGATGAAACCAGTCAGCATGTTCTCCGCGTACATCAGGAGAAATCCGGTGACATATCAAATGTCTTCAAATTCCAAAAGGAGTAGAGGTACTGGGAGGTATTCTTCACGATTGCATTAATATTTTGGGCCCAGGGTAGATCCGCTGAGATATTTATGCCCAAGAATTTGAAAATGCTCACATATTCCGCCACTGATCCCTCATGAAGATTGGTGTGAGCGATGAAACACCAGCCATAAATAATTGTAATGGCAGCTTCTCATTTGACTTTTAACAAAGATTTACACCGCTTTTTTACCTCTGTCTTGTTGTCTAACTCAACAGCTTGATATTAACTTTATTAGTTACAAAGTACAAATTTTTAAGTATATCCCAGGTGGTCCAGCAGAACACCTATAATATGGCAAGTGCGGAGCAGTTCAATGGAATTGCATATTCACGATAGGATACATGTCAACTGGTGAAAATCAAATCTTTAAAACTTCCCAACACCTGTTGAATCAAGCAAATCTCACATTGAAGTGAAATGCAATGTGTAAACACAATTCCTACATGCTGACATTTGTAAAAGCTTTCAAGATAAAACATCAGACATGAAAGGACTATGTTATGACAGTACCTTGAGTACTATAGCTCTAAACGATAGAAAAGTATCTTTCTGTCTTTCTCCCTCCCCAAGCCAACCAGCACCGCTCCCTCCTCTACCCTCTGTCTCCCCAACATATCTCTCTCCCCCTCCCTCCTCTCCTCTCCTTTCCTACTCTCCCCAATACACCTCCTCTTCCTTTCCCAGCTACTTTTCCTTCTCTCCCGTCCCCAGGCTCCTTTCTTCTCTCCTCTTCGAAAACCCCCATCCCTACTCTTCCCTTCCCAACCCCCTCCCTCCTCTCCTGTCCCCAATCACCCTCCCTCCTCTCACATTACCAACACCTCTCCTTCCTCTTCCCTCCCTAACCACTCTCTCTCCCCTCACCTTCCCAACACTGCTTCCTACTCTCCATTCCCTAACCCTTTCCTTCAGTCTCTTTGGCAACCACCCTCCGTCCTCTCCCTTCCCAAAACCCCTTCCTTCTCTCCTCTTTGCAAGTCCACTTCCTCCCTCCTCTCCACTTCCTAGCTCCCCACCCTCCTCTCCTCTCACTAACCCCTCTCCCTCTTCTCCTCTCCACAGCCCACCTCCCTCTTCTTCCCTCCCCAGCCCACCTCCCTCTTCCCTCCGCAGCCCACCTCCCTCTTCTCCCCTCCCCAGCCCACCTCTCTCCTCCCCTCCCCAGCCCACCTTCCTCTTCCCTCCACAGCCCATTTCCCTCTGCTCCCCTCCCCAGCCTGCTCCCTGCTCTCACCTCACCAACCTCTCTCTCCCCTTTCCCTTCCCCAGCCCACCTCCCTCCACTCCCCTCTGCAGCCCCTTCCTGCTCTCCCCTCAGCCTTCCTTTTCCCTTCCCAGGCCCTCTTCCTCCTCTCCCCTCCCCAGACCCCTTACATCTAATCCCTTTGTAACCCCCCTCCGTCCTCTTCCCTTCCCAATTCCTACCCTCATCTCCCCTCCCTAGCCCCTTCTCTCTCTTTCGCAAGCCCCCTTCTTCCTCTCCCCTTACCCAGCCCCCCTCCATTCTCTTCCCTCTCCAAACACCTCCCTCCTCTCCTCTCCCCAGCACCCCCATTCCTCTCCCCTCCCCAGCACCCCCATTCCACTCCCCTCCCCAGCCTGCTCCCTCCTCACAAACTCAACAAACTCTCTCCCTCTTCTCCCTCCCTAAAACCCCTCCTTCCTCTCCCTTCCCCAGCCCCTTCTGTCTCTCTCTTTCGCAAACCCACTTCCTCCTCTCCCCTTACCCAGCCCCCCTCCATTCTCTTCCCTCTCCAGACACTTCCCTCCTCTCCCCTCCCCAGCACCCTACATCCTCTCCCCTCCTCCATCCTATCCCACCTCCCTCCTCTCCCTCAACAACCTGAGTTCGCTTCCAGCACATTCTGGCTACTTCCAGAATCACAGAAAGCAAGTTGATGCTCATTGTACATTTAAGTGCACGTACTGCCATGTTCATCTATTCCTCTCATAGGTATTGCTACACTCAGAGAGTATCGATGTCTATTAACTTCCACGGCACCTGGACAAACACTTGTGATTTTCTTATTGTTGTTTGGAGCTGTGTAGTTTTTGCCCGGGGAGTCTCATTTTCACAGATGTCAGGGGAGATCGGCAATATATACACCTCTCTCTGGTGCTCCTTGTGGTGAATATATTTGGAGTAATCCTAATCACAACTGAAAACATTTGTTGAGTTTTACTTGACTGCAAATTTGATTCTTCAATAATCGATGAAGACCAATTCAGGAAATTGGATTGAGATAACTGTGTTGGTTAGATTACTCTCACTGTTTCTCAGTGCTTGAAATATGCAAATTGTATTTATTATGAAGGTGTAGAATACAACCAGCCATTAATCTTCACCGGGACCTGTTTATATTTGTTAAATTAGCTGTGCTTTGTGTGCTAATGTGATGCAGTTCTTGTCATTTTGGAAACATGAAATTCTATTAATTCCCCTCCCATTCTTGTTTACTTTGATGCAAAGTATGAAATGATTGGAGCTGTGTGAGGTAGAGAAGGCTTCACATTCACACCCACTGATGTTGCTTGCTTCAAGTAATCTGTGCCTTCATCATTTATAACACACACCCAGCAGCTGTTCAAGCGTAGTTTGCTTTCATCACAGTGATCTTTATTAATACACTTTCTCATCTGTTTATCGTGCTGTCTGAGTTGCTCGTGCCTTCCATGTTGTGTTATCACTGACTCGCCTATTTTTTTGTCTTGCTCTCAGCCTTGGCTTAGTTTCAGATTTTGATAAATTTTCAACCTGCGTCCTTGGGGATGTTCTGCAGTGGAGCATTATCTGTTGCAGTGCCCGTCCAAGAGGTGTGATACTTCAGAGCATGATCTCCTTCCAGCTCAGTGCAGTACTTGCAGTTTATCATTTGAGAAACTGAATCTGTGTTAAGATTTTAAATCATCCCTGGTGTGATACAACGGTGTGGATGAGATTGAAAGAGCTAACAAGCAGGGATATAACTAGTCTAGAGTAGATTAAAAGAGCAAACTAGCAATGACTCAACTATAAATCAAAGAAGGCTGGAATCATTCATTAGGACAGGAAACTTATGAGCAGAGAGGGGTAGAAATACCATTTCAGATCTTTCTTTGTTGAACCCTCGATGACACAGTAATAGAAGCATTTCTGATGGTTACAGACATTGAGCTGAATGGTGCTGAAACTTCAGCCTTTGGAGATGTTAAGACTACCCCCCCAAAAAAAATGACCAGAACAAAATTTGATGGTTTCAGATAAAGAAGCCATCATTTTTTTTGATGGATGTACTTTGAGGTTTTGGTCTATCTTTATAGCTAAACACCAACAGGCAGTGTGAGCCATGCAATGCAAAGCTAATTGGATTCTAAAGGCTTTCCTACTGTGTGAGAAAATGTATTAAACTCTTTAAAATAACCTGGTCCCAGAATTTATAAAATTAATCATTAAGTCATTGCTTTGCAACTGGATACTTGATATTTCAGAAGTGATTTCCAATTTTTCCTCTAAAGCAGAATGGAACACTGAAAGCCAAGATTACTTGACCTCCAATTTGTTGTGTAATTGTGCTTATTAAATCAACAGTCACAGAATTCTAGTGCAGATGATTATACATTGGTTTGTAGGAGTTCCGAAAATTGCAATGCATTAATCCAAAAGGAAACATCCTTCAGGGAATGCAATGTCAAAAGATGGCAAAATGTTGAAGTTGTCATCCATTAGCAATCTTGTCCCGTCCTTGTTACAAACACTTGTATAATAAGCATTCAGTTATCACAAGCATGTTAATGCTGTTTCTGTTTTCATTCCTTATTAATCACTTTGTGGGAGCACTCTCAGCAATGACTGGTCTCAACATGTAGTTGGCTTCATTAATAATCATTCCTCTTGATTTCTTTCTCAAGAGGGTTCCAGCTTCCAGTCTGTCCTAATCTGTCATGGCATTGACTTAAATTCCTAAGGGTCTACTTGGCCATAAGCAGCATCCATCAAACAGTGGTTCATTGACATTAATCCTTGTTTTTGTTCAGACAGGCAAGGTTAAAATCACTACACAAAGGTGAAAGAATTGTACTTCATTTTTGGTCAAACATTGCTGTTGGATCACCTTTGTAGATAAATTACTTCTCCTATTGAGTCATTAAAAATGAATCTCAACCCATTGTTAATCGGGCAATAAGTCCAATGGCTAAAACTTTGTGACATTGAAGTATATAATGCAGTATTTGAACACAAGTTTAATGATTGTAACCAAAACATCAGCAATTTCCACTTCAAGCTCTTGGCAACTTCTGGAGAAAGCAGATTCCAAACTCGGCTGCGTCAAGTCAAGTCAACTTTTATTGTCATTTCGACCATAACTGCTGGTACAGTGCATAGTAAAAATGAGACAACGTTTTCAGGACCATGGTGTTACATGACGCAGTACAAAAAACTAGACTGAACTACGTAAAAAAAACAACACAGAGAAAGCTACACTAGACAACAGACCTACACTGGCCTGCATAAAGTGCACAAAAACAGTGCAGGCATTAGAATAAATAATAAACAGGACAGTAGGGCAAGGTGTCAGTCCAGGCTTTGGGTATTGAGGAGTCTGATAGCTAGGGGGAAGAAACTGTTATATTGTCTGGTCGCGAGAGCCCGAATGCTTTGGAGCCTTTTCCCAGACGGCAGGAGGGAGAAGAGATTGTATGAGGGGTGCATGGGGTCCTTCATAATGCTGTTTCCTTTACGGATGCAGCATGTAGTGTAAATGTCCGTAATGGCAGGAAGAGAGACTCCAATCATCTTCTCAGCTGACCTCACTATCCGCTGCAGGGTCTTGCAATCCGAGATGGTGCAATTTCTGAACCAGGCAGTGATGCAGCTGCTCAGAATGCTCTCAATACAACCCCTGTAGAACGTGATGAGGATGGGGGGGTGGGAGATGGACTTTCCTCAGCCTTCGCAAAAAGTAGAGATGCTGCTGGGCTTTCTTTGCTATGGAGCTGGTGTTGAGAGACCAGGTGAAATTCTCCGTCAGGTGAACACCAAGAAATTTGGTGCTCTTTACAATCTCTACCGAGGAGCCATTGATGTTCAGCGGGGAGTAGTCACTCTGTGCCCTCCTGAAGTCAACAACCATCTCTTTTGTTTTGTTCACATTAAGAAACAGGCTGTTGGCTTTGCACCAGTCCATTAGCTGCTGCACCTCCTCTCTGTAAGCTGACTCATTGTTCTTGCTGATGAGACCCACCACGGTCGTGTCATTGGCAAACTTGATGATATGGTTCGAGCTGTGTGTTGCAGCACAGTCATGGGTCAGCAGAGTGAACAGCAGTGGACTGAGCACGCAACCCTGGGGAGCCCCCGTGCTCAGTGTGATGGTGTTGGAGATGCTGCTCCCGATCCGGACTGACTGAGGTCTCCCAGTGAGGAAGTTCAGGATCCAGTTGCAGAGGGAGGTGTTCAGGCCCAGTAGGCTCAGCTTTCCAATCAGTTTCTGAGGGATGATTGTGTTGAATGCTGAACTGACGTCTATGAACAGCAGCCGAACGTATGTGTCTTTTTTGTCCAGGTGGGTTAGGGCCAAGTGGAGGGTGGTGGCAATGGCGTCATCTGTTGAACGGTTGGGATGGTACGCAAACTGCAGGGGGTCCAGTGAGGGGAGGGGGGGGCAGCAGGGTCTTGATATGCCTCATGACGAGCTTCTCCAAACACTTCATGATGATGGATGTATCACAACCTGTTATGGAAACACCAATATGCTTGAATGGAAAATTCCTCAAAAAGTAGTGAATATGGTTCAGTCCATCAGGGGTAAAACCCTCCACACCATTGATTACATCTGCAAGGAATGCTGTCACAGGAAAGCATCGTCCATCATCAGGGACCCACCACACATGCTCCCTTCTCACTGCTGCCATCAGGAAGAAGGTACAGGAGTCTCAGGACTCCTACCACCAGGTTCAAGAACAGTTATTACCTCTCAACCATTAGGTTCTTGAATCAAAAAGGATAACTTTACTCAGCTTCACTTGCCCATCTTTTCTCACAACTTATGGACTCACTTTCAAGGACTCTTCGTCTCATGTTCTCAATGTTTATTGCTTATTTATTATTATTATTAAATCTTTCTTTATTTTGGTATTTGCAAACTGGTTGAACACCTGGTTGGTGTGCTCTTTCATTGATTCCATTATGGTTATTATTCTATTATGGATTTATTGAGTATGTCCTCAAGAGTACATATGTCCAAATGCACTCAGTGTCAGCAAAACCAAAGAGCTGATTTTGGTCTTCAGAAAGGGTATGACAAGGGAATACAAACCAATCCTCATAGAGTGATCAGAAGTAGAAAGAGTGAGCAATTTCAAGTTCCTGGTTGTCATTATCTCCGAGGACCTAACCTGGACACAGCATATTGATAATGAAGAAAGTAAGACAGTGGCTATATTTCATTATGAGTTTGAGGAGATTTGGTTTGTCAACTAAAGCACTTGAAAAGTTCTACAAATGTAACCTGGAGAGCATTCTGACTGGCTGCAACACCGTCTGGTATGGGGGACTATTGCACAAGATCGAAGTAAGTTGCAGTAACTTGTAAATTTAGTCAGCTCCATCATTGGTACAAGCCTTTGTAGTATCCAATACATCTTAAAGGAGTTGTGCCTTAGGAAGTTGATATCCATCATGCCGGACATGCCTCATTGTTATCATCAGGAAAGAGGTACAGAAGCCTGAAGGCACATACTCAGCAATTCAAGAACAGCATTTTCCCCTCTGCCATCCAATTTCTAAATGGACATTGAACCCATCAACACTGCCTCACTACTTTTTTTTATTATCTGTTTTTTCCACTACTTATTTTAACTTAACTACTTAATAGACATATACTGTATATACTTAATGTAACCCAGTTTTTTCTCTATATTCATTATGTAATTCATAGTACTACTGCCATAAAATTAACAAATTCCGTGGCATATGCCGGTGATACTAAACCTGATTCTGATTCTGAAGAAAATGAATCTCATGGTTGCCAAAGCACGTCTAGGTTGTGTTCTCCAGAATATTCTGAATATAGCAGTGATCTGATGTAACCGAGGTCATGAAGTCATTGAAAGTTACAGTCAGGAAAGAAGCCCTCAGTGCAAAAGTCCACACTGACCAACAACTATCCATTTAAACAAAATTTACCCTAATCCTGTACTACTCCTTTTTATAACTTTCCCTGCAATCCCATTAAATCCACTCCTCACAAACCAAAGCTACCACTCAACCACACACTAGGAATATCTCCAGTGCCCAGTTAACCCACCAACCGGTATGTCTTTGGGATTTGGATGTGGAAGGAATCAGAAGCACCCCAAGGAAACCCACACATTCAAGAAGAATGTGCAGACTCCACACTGATGTTCACGGCAGCTGAGCCAACAACTGACGTAACTGTGTCGCCCATGGGTTGTGAGGGCTCTGCAGTGACTAAGCCATTCACACCTTCATCAGGCACAGTTATTGTTCAGCAACTTCCTGTGTTCAGAAAATGCCACTTGCATTTGAGGAGCATCTTTCAAAAGACAATGAGGGTTTGTTTTTAAATTTATGTTTTGGATTCTTCCCCATTTCCCATGTGTTTTAGTCATGTTTAATTTTTACTCAATAAAATGTTGAATCTGCTATTTAATATATTGTATTTATTCCCTGGATTTTGATAGCTAATCACATGGAGGACTGATAAATTCACATCATAAAACCCCACTCGTGCTAGATTACAGTGATCTGAAGATAATGTTTCATAATAACTGATGTCAAAAAAAAGGGATCTTCATCCCACAGAGATCATTAAATGGTTGTGGTATTCAACTTTGATTTTAGTGTTTAGCAGAGGAATAATACTGCTACTTACAAATGGTTATCTCAGATGATGGAGTCATAGAAAAGTACAGTACAGAAACAGTCCATCTAGTCCATGCCAAACTATTTAAACTGCCTATTCCCATTTACCTACACTGGGACCACAGCCCTCCATACCCCTATCATCCACATACCTACCCAAACTTCTCTTAACGGTGAAATTGAGCTCACAACTATCACTTGCACTGGCAGCTTATTCCACACTCTCACGACCCCCTGAGTGGAGAAGCTTCCCTTCAGGTTCCCCTTAAACCTTTCACCCTTAACCCATGACCTTAGGTTGCAGTCCCACCCAACCTCAGAGGGAAAAGCTTGCTTGCATTTACCCGATCTATACCCCTCATAATTTTGAATGCCTCAATCAAATATCCCTTCAATCTTTTTATGTTCTAAGGAATAAAGTCCTAACCTTGAACTTAAGCAACAGCTTGAAAATTATTCAAATAGTAGAATATTTTATAATGAATACTTGTCAATACCCAAAAAATAGGTGGAATTTTAAAAAAAAATGCTTAACTATTTTAACAGTTCAAAAACAAATCAGATAACAATGGAATATCTATGAATTACCAACCCAGCATTGAGAGCTGACTTACCTTGAAAATATTCTGAAATTTCCAGAAGTGCCTTTGAATTTCTTGGCATGATTCAAACTGCGCCAAGCAGAAGGTATAAAGTTGCTTTTCCTGTAATTGCTCGATTTTATAATTGTGTTATTTGCTTCTTTAATTCCTTAGTAAATGGAATTTGATATAGCATTTATTTGGTACATAGAAACTTGAAGCAAAAATAGTCATTAGCACCACATCAATGGAATGCCTTGGTCATTGGAACTAGTTAGTGCAGTTGATAGTTGGATGATGCTTGGATGATTTTTTAAACACAAGGACACATAACACAAATATTCTGTTGTTGATGTGCAGTGGGATGAGTTGTTGTTCCTTGAAAGGTACATGATCTGATTATACACCTTCTTCTAGAAGTCATCTGAAGGAGACTTTCTATTGATTAGATTCTAAAACTGATTAAAGTCAGAAGAAGCCAACAGATTTGAAAGTGTGGCAACTAAAATCAATTAAACTATTTTTCTTCCAGTCAACTTGCTCTCTCAACTGGTTGGAAGTGACATTCTTTCTCCAGGTATTGTGTGTCTTTTCAGATTCATAGAAAATGATCAGCCAGGTGTAACAGTAACAATAAAAAAATCATTTTTCTCCTTGTGAACAAGGAGAGGATCAAAATCCTTTCATAAAACATGACCTAATATATTGGCCTACATTTTAACACAACAGTTGACCTTTTGATTGGATTGAAGGTGACAGCATAAATCTTGGATTTTTGTACATATATGCAATTTTTTTCTTATGCACATCAAACATATGCAAAAAATTCAACCAGGTTGATTCTCTCCAAGCCCAACAGTTATTTCCTGTAGCAATCTGTCAGTCTTGTAAATTGATACATGGATTGTTTGGTTAATGGTTCCACAATCTCATTCTCCACCAACATGGACATTAATCTGAGCTTCCTTTTGTGTGTCCCTGAAGCCATTTAACTCAATTATCTGTCATACTTATACTCATATGCACTCAGTGCCACTTTTTTAGGTACACCTGCTTGTTAATGCAAATATCTAATCAGTCAATCATGTGGCACAAACTTGATGCAGAAAAAACATGCAGACTTGGTCAAATGGTTCAGTTGTTCAGACTAAACATCAGAATGGGGAAGAAAAGTGATCTAAGTGACTTTGAATGTGGAATGATTGCTGGTGCCAGACAGAGTTATTTGAGTATCTTAGAAACTGCTAATCTCCTGGGATTTTCATGCACAATAGTTTCTTGAATTTACAGAGAATTTTGTGAAAAGCAAAAAAAACAAACATGCAGTCAGTTCAGTGGGTGAAAACAGCTTGTTAATGAGAATATGAGGATGGATGGACTGGTTCAAGCTGACAGGAATGCGATAGTAACTCAAATAACCACACCTCACAATAGTGATTGTGCAGAAGAGTATCTCTAAACACACATGACAGTGAATCTTGAAATGGATGGGCTACAGTAGCAGAAGACCACGAGCATACAGGAGGTACTTAATAATGTGGCCACTGAGTGTACATTGCAATCAATTCATTTAATGATGAAGCTATATGAAGCACCCGCTGTTGTATATTCAATAGAATTTGATCAAAATGATGGAAATGGCCTGGCAAATATTAAATCTCTGTTTGTCCATGATAACTATGTATTAATACAAAAATGCAGAATTATATACTGTAAATTACATACTTAACAGGATTATCATTGTAAGCTATTAGACAAATAGTTTCTGTAAAGTTTATTGTAACTGGAAGCAATTATAAAGAGCACATTTAGGGGACAGCAAGATTACTTCCTCCTACACAGGTCAGCTGCTCTCAGCACTGATTATACCGGAACATATTCACTGCATTTGAAACGTTTCAATCTAAATGAATAATTAATTTCAACAGGACATTTGCAGTGGGATTGACTGACTCATTCACCAGCACTCGTATTAAGTTGTTAGCTTGAATTAATTTCTTGCTACCTTGTGTACTATCTATACCCTTAATGTGCTTCTATTTTAAATTAATATTTTCTTTTACATTTAGTAATGGAGAGAAGGAAAATGTAAATCGTTTATTTGTGATATTCTGATCTCATACACTTATTCAGACACTAAAAAGTTTGAGAGTTTCTGTATTTTAATGCTGGCTGTGCAATATTAATAATAATGACATTTTTAATTGATGCTGAAATGCTCAGTGAATTTCAGCTAAGCGTTTCAATTTAAATGTAGTTGTTTGGGAATTCTTGAGCATTCTTAATTTATCCATAGAGTTCAGTCATTTCCATTATAAATAAAATGAGCTTTATTTGTCATGTGTACATCGAAATCTTGAAACATACAGTAAAATGCATTGTTTGCATCCAAAAAAAATCAGCGAAGAGTATCCTGGGCACCATGCTTCTGTTGGCAATATAACATGCTCACTGCTCACTAACCCTAACTGTATGCCTTTGGAATGTGGGGGATAAACTGGAGCACCGAGAGGAAATACGCAGTCACAGACAGTGACGGGAATTGAACTCCAATCTTACATCTGGCTCTGCATAGTGAAGATTCTGTGGAGGCTTACTTTCAAGCTGCTAAAAATTATTTACTAATCAGCAGATTATATGCAAAATCTACCTGAATAAAGGAAACAATTTCTTCCCAAAATGGTGGAATATAGATCATGTACATTTTCATACTTAAAGTCCGAAATAGTGGCAGTTGAGATCGGTCATGTGATCCCTTGAGTCAGTCTTAAATTAGTTTTCACTTTTTTGGCCTATCTGCGTATACAATAATTTCCTGAGTATTCAAACATCACCAAAGTATGTCATGTATATATCCAACATTTAAGTGTCCAAGAATTTTGTAGTAGAAAATTGCAAAGACTCGCAAGTTTAGGATTGAGGAATCATTTTTTTCTTCTCATTCCACTGTAGCTAGTTTCTTACTTTGGTATGATGACTCCTAATGCCTCTTTTTAGTCCATTCCATTCCAGAAGAGAAATAACTTCAGAGTCTAAATGTTCTTCAAATCATTTACACATTTGTAATACCTACCCAGAGTTTCTTTTAGCTTCCTACATGACTAAACTGAATGGTCCTCCTGACAGTTTGAATACATTAAACTTGAATTATCTTTTCATCTTCCCCTTTTGAAAGTTGTAGTTCTGGTTGATAGCTATTTTGAATGGTGATACACTAAATTAGGAATAATCAGATCCAAGTGCACACTCTACGTCGACCATCTTATTAACTTTGAAATTTTTTCCAGGATGCTGCCAGGATTAGAGTGCAAGTCCCATAAAGAGAGGTTGGACAAACTTTGGTTGTTTTCTCTGGAGTAAGAGAGGCTGAGGGTAGACCTGAGGGGTTCATATCATTCTCTGGGGTGACAGAGGCTGAGGGAAGAGCAGGTAGGAGTTTATAGGATTATGAGAAGCATAAATGGAGCAGACAGCCAGTATCTTTTTCTCAGGGTTGAAGTGTTTAATACTAGAGAGCATGCATTGAAACAACTACTCCTACACATCTCCTTTGAGCTTTTCTCCCTGAAAGTTCAAAGGAGATCTGCAGAATGAGTTAGTTTTTACAGACTGGTGGAAACAGAGTGCGCTACCTGAGGTAGTGGTGGAGGCAAATACAACTGAGGCATTCTAGAGGTTCTTATGTATATGAATATGCAGAGAATTGAGGGATATCAGCCTTGTATGGGCAGAAGGGATTCATTTACTTTGACATTTAATGTCCAGTTGCATATGTTCAGCACAGCATTGCAGGCTGAAGGGCTTGTTCCTGTGCTGTACTATTCTATGCTGTATGTTCTAAGTGCCTATTAAGGTGCATGAAAAAAGAGCCATAGACTGTGCAGTTCGAGCATTAATAATGAAACATATTTCAATAAACAATGGTGTAATCAAGCTGTTTAAATTAAACTGAAGTGGATGTGTCATTTTAACTTTGCTGGTATAAATTGATGTTTTTAATGTTAATTTTCCAATGAAATCCATTTACCATAATTAATTCAAAGTAACAGTATTTTTACAGTGTGGGTAATTCTCATTGAAAGCATGAACTTGACCTCAGAAATTGTCCCTCTGAATTGGAAAATTACAAATATATCATCGTTATCTCAGAAAGGTGAGCAGGAGAAACCAGGAAGTCTTGGACCTGTTGATCCAACATCTGTTATGGGAAAGTAATTGGAAATTATAATTAAGGCATGAGTCACTGAACATTTAAAAAAGCTGGAACTGATTAGGAGGAGTGAATGTGAATTTGTAGTGGGTGGGTCATGCCTAATACATCTAATTGAATTACTTGAGGAATTAAAAAATACTAACAGACCAGAATAGATCCATAGATGTAGTTTATTTGGACTTGCAGAAATCATGCATTAAATCTTCACAAAAGGAATTGTTTGCTTAGAATTAACATTCATACAAATCTAAGGAAGTTCTGTGCCTTATAAAATTGGTAATGGGAATAGAAGGCAATTAGGTACAAGTTCATCCTTTATTTTAATAAGTGTGTAATGCAGCATTTCAATTTCATTTCTGAAATTCAGTTTCATTGGCTTCAACAGAATGGAATTTCTGAAGCAGACTTCAACACAGATGCATTAGAATCTGCCATGTTTACTCCAAAAAAATGGAAATGAATTAGTATCTGCAAAGTCTGGAAAAATAGGGGTGTGGTGGAATAAATGAATAACAAAAATATCATGCTGAGGTCTCAATTATTCAACGGAGTTATTAATAACTCATCATTTCTACAAATTTATAAAGAGACAGAGATTGGTGCATCACCAGTGGTCACAAAATTAAATAGAAAAGTTGAGTTGTTGAGCATGGCAAAGATGTGGCAACGTGTCACAATAAAACCAAAATATAATGTAACAGTTTCACAGATGAACAGTTTGCGCCAATAAATTGGAGAGATATTGTAACATGAAAGTAGTCAATGAGCTGTCAAGTAAATATGATCACTTTGTCTGAATGCATGCTGAAGACATTGTGATGCTCTTTTATATTGGGAACATACAGTATCTGTTAATGTGCAGTGTAACTTATTCCCTTCCCATCACACCAAGTGGAAGCAATGTTTCTGTTAAGAAGCAAGTTACTTTGCAAATATTAGGGTTTAACTGGCGTAGCACAAGATGTTGAAGATGTTATGTGGCTTGGCACAAATTGTTAAGCTATTCAAAAGATTTTCAACAAAAACCTGATCACTCAATCCAAATGTGTGAATTCTGCTCTGGAAGAAATGTGTATAGCCTCAGGAGCCATCTGGGCTATTATATGCAACACTTGCCTTGAATTGCAAACAAAATTGTATTGCAGGTATGAGTCCAGAAAATAACAGAATCTTTGCATGCAGAGATCGGCCCTGAATGGAGAGTTGAAGCCCATTGTTTGAAAGTGACACTGTATGATTTTGATTGCTAAGAGCAGGAGTTTGCAACCTGGGGTCCACAGACTCCCTCAGTTAATGATAAGGCTCCATGGTTTATAAAAAAAATGGGTTGGGAACCCCTGGCTAAAGGAACCCATTGTGTCTGTGTTTTTCTAGGTAGGCCCTATGTGTTTGCTCACTCCCACTGCCTTCTTTCTGACAAACCCCAAGCTGTTCCCACTTTAGCTCTCCTCATTGTTTTCATAATATGACCACCATACTCCCTGAACACACACAAACTCATGCCCCAAATGCCTCATACTTCCGGTGTCACCTTCCTAAACTTTCCAGATATATAGGGTGATGCTGGCCACAATTGTCTCTCCCCATGCCAACCTCCAATCGTCTTTACCAACAGAATGTCTTGTGTTCCTTTTCAAAATCCTGATATATCACACCTACCAATTTTCCCTATTTTACCTCACTCTCATAGGTTTATCAGACATGTTTTTTCTTTCATTCATTAAACCACGTGGACTCTGCCTAATTAAGTAATAATTAATCATTTTCAATGTGCCATGACAGCTTTGCTTCCTAAAACGTTGATTCAGACATTCCAACATTTGTTTACTGCACAAAAGGAGGTAATGTGAATTAGGTGCCTATATTGCTTGAATTGTTCCAGAATTGAAGTCACTGTGATACATCTGCTCTTTTGATTCCACCCAATTTTGAGCCCAGGTCTAGGAGATTCATCAGCTTTTTGTCTTAGTTCAAAGGTTCAATAGATAAATTTAATGTCAGTGAAATGTATACAATATACATCCTGAAATTCTTCTTCTTCGCAAACATCCACGAAAACAGAGGAGTGCCCCAAAGAATGAATGACAGTTAGAACCCCAAAGTCCCTCCCAGCTCCCCGCCCTCTAGCGCCTAAGCGGCAGCAAGCAACAATACCCCCTACCCCCCCGGCAAAAAAAAAGCATCGGCACCCGCCACCAAGCATTCAAGTGTGCAGCAAAATTAACAACAAAGACACAGACTTGTAGTACTCTGAAGACTATGCATTCACTCGGTATTCAACATACCACAGGCTCTCTCTCTCTCTCTAATAAGGGAGAAAGAGGTATCCCCATTTCTTTGATTTGTCCCCACTGAATTTTGATCTGCCCGTCTCCATAGCCCCGAGATCCTGGGCCTCCAAAGGTGAGCTGAACTCTTAGGCCGTGCCCTTGGCATGTCGGATAGCGGCCCGTCATGACACCCTGAGAGCAGGTCCCATTTCCGCAAAATACTAAATTCAGCGTGTAACTCCAGGTCAGGGTTTTCAAAAGAACCCTGAAAGGGGAAAACTAAAGATATTAAAGATGGAAATAGAGCTGTTTCCAAAGATGCAAACAAAGGAGTCATCATTTAGCATCATCATGACTAAGCTCTGCCTTCCAAATCTTTCTCCAATTTGTTCTATTTACACTTCTTGGTAATATTATAAGTCTTCTCTTGCTCCCTGATATTTTTTTTAAATCTCTTCGGTTAACCGCAGATGGATCACATTTTCCATGGAGAGGTAATTTTTCACTGTGAGTCACAAGATATTGATTTAATTGATTAGATTTACTTGCTAATAAATCAATTTCCCAATTTCATTCAGCCAACTTCTTTATAATACCACTGTAACAACTTGGTCTAAGACTGAAGTTTCCAACTTAATTGTGTTACATGAAAACAGAGTGTAAAATTCTATCATATCATCATCAATTCTCCTTGAATAATTCTTTGCTAAATAATTACAAATTAACCTAGTCTCATTAGAAGCCGTGATCTAGAATATCCCAATTACTTTCTGTTTCAATGACATATTGTACCAGAAACTGTGAGATACCATTTATAACTTCATCCTTTCCATAGAGTAGTAGTAGTAATGTGATCACACTTGAGTTGAGTAAAATGTTCTTCTAAGGGGTTGTCTATTGGTGGGTCTTAGGGTGGCTATAGAGGCTGATGTAGGAATCACATAACCAGTAAGTTCGGATGGATTACCTTAATGGAGAACATGGGGAGGCTGATGTATGGGCAGCCACCAATCAGTTCTGGACAGATCAGGATCAAGGTCCCGTGACGTGGAATGCAAGACGACTATGG
The DNA here is from genome assembly GCF_030144855.1 of Hypanus sabinus. Taxonomy (NCBI): domain Eukaryota; kingdom Metazoa; phylum Chordata; class Chondrichthyes; order Myliobatiformes; family Dasyatidae; genus Hypanus; species Hypanus sabinus. The sequence goes on from NC_082739.1 coordinate 41,969,167, forward strand.
ACACATCAATGCTGGAGCCTTCCTTTACCTTCGCTGTAATGTGTCATTATCTTCAGCCAGCTCCACTGTTGGGGTCTTGGTTGGATTGCTCTTTGGAACCTTTACCTTGACCTTCCCACCATGGGTGACCCTACCAGGAGCTAAGCACCAGCCAGAATTCCTCTTGGGATCTCAGAAACTCACTAGCCTTACCACAACTATTCTTTGGAGAAGTTTCCACACAGACAAAGCACCAGCTGACAGCAGAACTTAAAGGAAGCATCATTGCAAGAGGGCTAATATTTATTGCTTGATTCATTTTAATCCCACCAATGGCAAAAATGAAAGGAAGACTGTTGGTATTGTGCTGAGCAGAATCATGTTGAAAGGCTGTTTTATACTGTCGACCATTCTAAAATGTGTTATCAGATCAGCCCATCTCTCACCATGGGGACCAGGTGAAAAGCAGTTTTCCCAATACTGCAGATATATATTTTAAAGCCCTCAAGTGGGAATGTAATGCCTGGTTAATGTGCACAGCAGACCAAAGCTGACAGTTTGCCACCTGCGTGCATTAAATTTACGGTATTGAGCTCATAATAGACAAGCCATGTTGTAGTAAATTGCTTTTCTGCCTTCTAGTTTTGAGGAAATATTTTCCATGAGTGTCAAGCTGTCAGCTTTCAGCTAGGGTTGTCAGGCCCAGCACCAAGTAATTCAAAGACACCTGATTGATAACAGGAAAGCAAAGGAATTGGAAATCTTACCTTGGTTCATTGTTCCTATCACTAATGATTTGAAAATGGGGAAAAAAACAGGAAAGCTGCAAAAATCAGATATATTCTGCGACTACCTGAGGTGTGAATTTGGGGAGGCAAATGTACAATGATGCAGCTTAAACAATAAAGTATGCTATATTAATAATAGAAAGAAGTAAACTAACTGGTAGCTATGATTCCCTCTTGAGTGTTAAGGGAATAGACTGGGGAAAAGCTGAGACTTAAATTCTGTGGTAGCATCCAACAGAAATTTGTCCATTCCTAGGATAACACTTACAGACAATTGTTAGATGTTCTTGTGTTTTATACTGCTTTTTTTAGCTTCAGTAATTCTGATAGAAGTGGCATCCCTGACTCTTATAGAGTCACAGGTGCATGTCACTTGGAAACAGGACTTCCAGTGTACTTAGTCCACACTGACCATCAAAAACCCACTTATACTAATGACACCGTCATAGTATTCTATTTCTGCCATATTTTCATCAATTCTCCCTAGACTCTACCACTCCAAGTGCACACTAGGAATATTATCTTTGGAATGTGGGAGGAAACTGGACCATCTGTAGGAAACCCACATGATCCAAGGGAGAACATGCACACACGTAGACAGCGTTGGAAGTTAAAGATGTGGAATTGTGGGGCAACAGCTGTACTTGCTACATTACTCTGCCACCACTGCACCATTATTCCATGACTCCACTGAAGAACGTTAAAATCCAGATCAATATTTTTGTTTGATGGGCAATGACCTTGGTAATCGACTGTAGGTTGAGAATTTCTGTTAAATTTATTTGTTGGTGGTATGTGGGTGTCAGGAGCTCAAACAAGATTTATTGACTATATACCAGTGCTCCTGAACCAAACAGCTTGCTCAGCCATTCCAAAAGTCAGGTTGAGTCAACAACATTATGGTGGGACAGGGATCACATGTAGGCCTGACTTAGTATGAATATTGATAGTGTAAAATGAATAGAGCTATGATTTTCAATTTATTTCCTTCTCCCAGGAGTATTAGTGAGCCAAATGTGTTTTTAACAACAGACCAGTAATTTCATGGCTCCCAATGCTGATATTAGATTTTAAGTACTAGGTTAACTTTACAACTTAAATTGTGATTGTGTTTGAATCCATGACGCTGCATCCTTCACTCAAAAACTTAGGTACTGAGGCACTTACTTAACCACTATGGTGCTGCAACAGTTCTCCTCATTGCATAAACACAGCCATGCTCAACCACAGAAGCCAAAGGTAAGTACAACAGGTGAGAGAGTGTATTTGGTTTGAACTAGTTCTTTGCGACTCTCAGCAAATGTCAGGTTTTAATTACATCTTAAATCTTGACAAAGAGCACATCATTTAGTCGGCATATTTCCAGTAATAGCTCTGACATTTAATTAGAGGATGTAGGGCCATTGATTTTAATGCTGAATTTGGTCGGCTTTTAATTAGCTAGCTGCAAGTCGATGATGAGAAAAAGAAACATTGAAAGGAGTTATTGAGATGTTGCATAGAATATTTAATATTTAAACCAAATTGCCTAACATGGTAAAAGTGACCACTCCATGATGCACTGAATTGCCCCACTAGTTGAAAGATGAGAAAATAAGCAAGGAAGACATTTTTATTAAGGCTTGGTATGTTAGTTTCCTGCTGTGTGATATGATGTTGAAAGAAAATGAGAAAAGTTTCATTTTTATTCAATGTGCGCATGTAGTTAGGAATGAAAAGTGTTAGCCATGTCCCTTTGACCCGTTTTGTCAATATGGAAGCTTAAATATAGTCACAGAAAGAATTTAAAAATGGCTGATATAAAAATTTGGAAATAATGGAACAAATTCATGAATGAAATTTGAATAAAAATAAGCTGCTTTAGAAAGAGAGTTTAAGGTTGTCATTTTGATTTGAACTGCAATATCTCTTAGAATTTTGCAATTTAACTGCTGACTGTGTTTAATGAATCTGTTCATGCCATGTTTCAAAGTAACATATTCCACTTTTGAGATAAGTGGTCTAAGCCTTCATGGTAAAATAAACAACTAACGACAATACTGGGTCCAACTTTCAAGTTAGATCCAGTCACAAAGCAACATCTGTGAGAAGCGGGTATAAAGGGGTCATAAAAAATGATATTTGTTTAAGATTTATTTACAGAATATGCATCTCCAATTAATTTCACATCAGATTAGGACAATTCTCATTAAGTACTAGAAAGCTGGGTATTCCATGCATTTACAATGTACCTTTAATAAGGCCCTGGGTAAATTGTGGGCTGAACTTCAAAAACTGGCGCTGAGTTGCAAAGGAGATGGAGAAAATTCCAAAAGCAATAAATTTTGTTAGTTGCAATAAATTGTAGAAACCCTGCACATATTAGTTTCAGTGGGGAAATCATTTTAAACACAAAGATGCATACTTTTTTAACACCATCAAATCATGCTATGGAGTATTTTCCCAAGTAATTATTTTTTTTAATTCACATTCCTTAATATATTGCATCTCATTGCTCCAATACAGGGATTTGATTAGTTTCATTCCAAATCATTGCTGCAGGAATGGGTGTTTTTGTCAAATGAGGATTAAAATTGGATATAAAATCTTATATCCAGTTGCAATATGTGCACTGAATTTAAGTAGCTGATGTACAGTATACCTATCTTTTGATCAGCCAAGACAATTTATTGATCCTATTGAATCTCTAGGCCATGGCCAGTCCAGTGTCACCTCAGGGAACATGGTACGTTTGAGAGAGAGGGTCTGGTTTCTCTTTATTTGTGTCTGAGAAATGTAAATACAGAAGGAAAGCTGAAGGGAATTTCTTTTGCAGTGAATGGCTGTAAGTTGTGTGGTTCAAATCCCATGGATTTGCACATAATGAATCAGATAACACAGTATGGGAATATTCTGCCCACCTGAAACAAGGTTGAATTGCAGAAGAGTTCTGTCTTTTGAAAACAAAATGCACCAGTCTAGTCGTTAAATAATCCACGTAGAATCACTCAGTTCAACTCTTCGACAAATGAATCTGAATTGCCAGTTATACCTAAGAAAGGAGGGAGAAATAAAACAGGGAGTTGTGGACCTATCAGCCTAAAATCAGTAAAAGGGAAACATTGGAATCCCCAATTGAGGTAGTTGTAACTGGGAACTTGGACCCAATATGGATTTATGAAAGGGAAAACATGTTTGATGGATCTGTTTTCCTTGTGGTTGTAAATTGCAAATGAGATGAGCTCATGAGAATGACGTGCCACCCAAGACACTATTAAGCAAAACTGGAGCCAACAAATTGGGGACAATATAGTGGTGGAGTGAAGATTGCTCTGTGGACAGAAAAGAATGAATAATTTGTTTTTGGGTTGAGAGACGGTGACTAGTTCAGGGTTGATGGAATCAAGTGCCACATATCCAAGGAGCTGAATGATCAGCTCCTCCTTTTGTTTTTCTCTATTTGTATGTTTTTCACATCAAAACACAAATAATGACATTGTATTGATGTAATATCTTCTCTCATGTAGTTGGCAGATGGATAGGGAAGCCTAAATGAAAACAACATCACTGTTAGAAATGAGAAGGAAAATAAGAAATGTTGACATTGATGGCTGACATAGGACTGAAATAGCTGCAAGTGATAAAATATGGTAGGAAAAATAGTGATATCAAGTTATTGTTAATAATAAATGTCAGAAAAATGTTGATATTTAGAATAAATTGAGAATCCATGTATGTAAATCACTGAAAGTTAGCATGCAGTTGCAAACAACTAGGAAGGCAAAATGAATGCTTGCCTTTATTACAAGGAATTTTGGTAGAAGAATAGAGAGTTCTTGCTCCAATTATACAGTGTGGTGTTGAATAGCTACCTGGAGTGTTGTCTAGAGGTTTACTTTCCTTGCCCAAAGGAGAATATATTTAAGTTAGATGGAGCACAACAAAGGTTTACCTGGATAGTAAATTTGTTGTACACTTAAGCAGATTAGGTCTTTATTCTGCTGAGTATAGAAAAATGAACAGTTTCTCCGAGTGAGACCTCAAGATCCAATATTGAAATTAGGAAACAAGTAAAGGAGTCTTTTCACCTATAGGATGGTGAAACTTGGGAATTCACTTCCAAAGATATCATCAGAGGCTCAGATGCTGAGTGTCCTTAAGATCGATGAATATCTTGTATCATAAGGAAATCAAGAAATGTGAGGTTTCTTTCTTCCAAGAATCTATACTTAAATGTGTATCCGATTTCCAAGTAACTGCAATAGCTTTTTTGGCTACAAAAAATTACTTATAATTTAAGAGATAAATATGAAACATTTTTGAAAATTTGGAGCCCTTATTTACAAAAGACAGGATTAAATATATAGATGCTTTTAAGATGAAACAATTGGTTATTAGGGGAAAGAAATAAATATACATATTAAAATTATTACGAACTCCATGGAGCATGTGGAGATCTTCCAACCACCAGGCATTCTTTCTTTCTTTCTTTCTTTCTTTTTTTTTCTATGGGGCAGTTAGGGGGGAGGGGTTAAGGGGAGGGGGTATGGGTTATATACATTGTTTTTTCATACTTTGTAATCATTTAAAAATGCAATAAAAAATTATTAAAAAAAAAGAAATGTGAGGTTAGTGAGGTAAAATGAAAGTCGTGATTTTATGGAATGCACAGGAGACGTGAGGCTGAATAGTCAGCTCCTCCTTCTGTTTCTTCGGTTCTTATGTTCCTTGCATCAAAACACCAATAATGACATTATACTGATGTAATATATTTCTCTCATGTAGTTGGCAGATGGATAGGGAAGCCTAAATGAAAACAATGAAAACAAAATGGAAATGAGATGGAAAATAAGTAATGTTGACATTGATGGCTGACATGGGATTTAAACAGTGCAAATTATGTAAACCAAGGGTAGGCCATGGATGGTGTCATTTGAAGCTTTTGAGGAAGTTAATTTGGGAAATTTTAATGTGGTAGACGAGAGTGGAAAGTCAACCCAAGTGGGGTTTAGCAAGAGAAAAGAATGATAAAGAGATGGGACGCAATGTCCATTTAACTCCCAAAGCTGTCAAAACTAAGATTAAATTTGAACTAATCTTGTGCTGTAATTTAACATTAGGTGCATGAAATATTCCTCAAGTGAAATTTTAGTTAATTTTACTTTTGTTTTCTGGACTCTGCAGTAAAACATGACCTATTGAGGTTTAGTATGTGGGTGCTGATCTGTTCAAGTGAAATTGAGCAGCATTGACATTGTACTTCCGCCAATGTGGCATTCATTGAACCATAGAGTAGAGAGCACAGAAACAAGCCATCACACATCTCATGACATCATAGACTGTGCTGCAGATGTTTCCTTCACTTCTGGCAGAAAACAGACCTCGTGGAGAGAAACTACAGCCTCCATTGTTAACGTACAAAAAAAAACAGGGACACCTCTTGCAGGGTTTGGAACTGGGAAGTCAATATAAGGTCTGTAGTCTCACATTGGAATCCTGCTCATGGAATCTCCCAGCTTCAATTTCAATGTGAAATTATTCACTGATGCTCCCTTTACCGATCGCAGTCTTTTGTTTTAAACAAACACTTCCTGCAGCCATTCCTGGTCTATTGAGCAATCCATTCTAAGCAAAGACTCAGGAAAACTAACAGCACAGGATTCAGTCAGGGCACTTCCATCATGGAAGTGCACAGATAGGAGAGCAACACGCCTCCCCATCTCCACCAATTAGAGTAGCCTTTGCTACCACACTACTGTGGCTACAATGGTGAGAAGTCAATCATAGAATCATAGAGCTGGGAAATAGGCCATTTGGCCCTTCTCATCCACATGGACCAAAGGACTCCCTTCCTGATTAATACCATCTCTTAGCATTTGGCCCATATCTCTCTGTGCTTGGGCTATTCCTGTGCTCACAAAGACATTTCTGAAATGCTTTCAGTGACCCAACGTCAGCCATTCTCTCAGGCAGTGCATTCCAGCTACAAACCACTCTGGCAGAACAAAGTCACGACCTGTCAAAATGCCTTCCCCTTACTCTGTATCTGTGTCCTTCAGTTTTATTGACCTCTGTAAGGGGAAAGGTTTTCTGCAGTCTGTCTAATCTATATTTTACATACCTCCCTCTTCAAGTCCTCAAATTCAGAGACATAGCAGTGGAAAATTCAGAGATCCCATCTTGTTGGACAGTGTATCGACTAAAAGTCACATAATTTGGGCTAAATTCATGAATTTGCATCTAACAATGAGCTTTTGGTTGTCCTAAGCCAATTCCATCTGGTGGGTACAGGCCAAATTGCTGACGATTGCACATTGACCTGGAAATAGGAGTGAGCATTTAACACAACAAATGAAGAAGAATTCCCTTTGCTCAGCTAGAATATCTTAAGCCATTGACATCAAAGTTATTTCCTGGAAACTCTCAGCAGTCCAGGCAGCATATATGGAAAGAGAAACAGTTAAATGTCTATGTCTGGAACACCTTGTCAGAACTGCTTCTCTTGATACAGATGTTGGCTGACTTGCTGTGAGCTTTTACTGCCTTTTAGTGAAGACCCAGCATCACCAATTTGTTTAGTTCAGAATGATTACAATATAATAATCACTTATATTCAGTATTTAAAAAGCTGTGTAATTGTTAGATTCAGGTAAGATTGACCGAGTGTAATAGGAGCAGCCCATTTTTTATGAGCTGAATCTACCACACTCACTCTGCAGCCCACCTCACCCCTCCCAGGCACAACCATACTCCAATCTGTTAAAAATAGCTACTTGGGCAAAGTCTCACGAGGCAGCCGCTGGAATAATTGCTCCAACAATGTTTGAACTTTCAGGGACTGCTTGAAAAAAATGGAAAATAACTTTCATTTATTCATTCTTCTGAATATCATTGATTACATTTTTAACTTTGCTTCATATCTCCAGAAGGAGAAATAAAGCTATTGAATATTAAATCAATCCTGTTGAGGATGACAAATCCAGCCTGTACTGCATTTATTAAACATTTCTCATAATTAATTTCAGGAGGTAATTCTATGCTCATCTCTGGAACAGTACCTTCTCTTACAGTGTTCACCACTGAAATGCATGAGGAGGTGGGACAACAATATATTTATTACACTTGGTTAGAAAGCTTTTCTGAAGAGATGAAGAGTGTAGTATCTCTTAATTTTGAGGCCGTTGTGACAACCAAAGATGAATTATAGAACATTTTCAATGCAGTCAATTGTAATCCTCTGCCTCAGCTGTCAATCGGTGATGCTTATAAACATTTTTTTTTCATTTATTTTTCTCCACATTGTATAATCTAATTAAAGGGAAAATTACAGAAGATAAAACTACTGTTTCCTCATTTGTTTCAATCACAGCACCGAAGAAGTGTATTTATATAATACTCTTAAAATAGCACCATATTGCCAAACGCCTCACACACTCTTTATCAATGAAGTTTTTAGTGTAAGGAGATTCTAGAACCAAAGGCAAAGCTTGGTTACAGAAGTAGATTGAAAACCAGGGAGATCTTGTAGAAAACAGTCAATGACTTCTTAGGTTATGTTCGGATTTTTTTTCTCTAACATGGTTGCAAGCACTTATTAAGGCTGAGGACATTTCTTACAAAATCAATGTGCTTTGCAGTGATTTCAGTTACTATGCAGACATCTTTTAACTCTTTTAATCCTTCATGGTCACTTCACGAACTGCAATGCATTCCAGTTCTATATTAGCTGAGATAAGATGCCAAAGGTGACAAAATTGATCCCATGGTTGAAAGTTTAAGTTTAATAAAAAAAAACATGTTCAATTCTGTGAGATGAAGTATTTAATCACAGAGTGTGTAAAATGAGAAAGGGGTGAAGTTTCAGCTCTTATCACTCCTGATTTAATTAGGCTCAATAGTGAGTGTGAGATCTTAATCCTTAATCCTAGCAGAAAATTCAACAATCTGAAGCCGTTACCAGGCAACATGGAAATATCTTGCGTGAAGCACGACCAATGCTCATTCTAATTGCTATGGTTTCCATGCATTCAGTATTAATCTACAACAAGGTGAGCACAATCAAAACACACTTTGTGACTAAATTGGCTTTATATCCTCAGAAGGAAATAAAAAAGCTTAATGGTGATCCAACAAAACTTATGAAGAAAAATGTGTTATTAGCTAAAGCTTCAGTCAGATAGAGATTTGGAGATCCCAAGGAGTATTGGTTGAATATTAGAAGTAAGACCAATCAGACGCATTGTTTTACCAAGTAACCCAGTAACTTATGAAGTACTTTTGAAGCCGGCATTAAAAATGTATTGTTACACTAAGAGCCTGTGATTGCATTAAAAAGTTAGGAAGATAGAATTCTCTGGTAAATGGGGTAATATGGATGAACAGCAGAGATGGAATGGACCAAAAGGCATGTTTCCATGCTATATGACAGTGAATCTATAGAATTTCCACTTAAAGGATACGATTTTGAAGTGGAGCAGTTTTTTTTTTCTCATTCTAAAATTAATGGTCAGTTTAACAACCGTTGCATACTTTATTTAGAGATACAGCACAGAATAGGCCCTTCCACCAGGCAACCCACTGATTTAACCCTAGCCTAATCATGAGCCAATTTACAATGACCAATTAACCAACCAACTGGTACATCTTTGGATTGTGGGAGGAAACCAAGGCACCATGAGGAAACCCACACGCACACGGGAAGGAATGTACAAACTTGATTACAGAGGATGGTGGAATTAAATGCCGAACTCCAACGCCCCAAGCTGCAATAGTATGGTGCTAACTGCTACGCTACTGCGGCACCCCGTATGAGCGAAGGTTGCTTCGATATTTTTCAGGACTATAGTTTTTAACTGTATAATTAAAACTGGAATATTTCACCAAACAGACTAATTTAAATGTTGTAGAGTGATGATCCTTCTTGCACAGTCTGTACAAAAGGTGTCATAATTATGTCATCTGTAACTATCACCAAGTTGCTTCTAAAATTGGATTAAAATACACTGTTAAGTTTAAGACACCTTTGAAGAGTTCATTTTTCTCACAAGGTTAGTCAAAGAAAATGCATTTTATAATGAACTACCATTGACAAATTGAGGTGTACCAGGCACAAATAGAAATGATTTGCACAAATCCATGAAAATAATAAAGCGCCATTGATGGGCAAGTATTTTAAACCACATTAGAGAGAATCTGCTGTCAGGCCTTGCTTAAAAAGACACTTGCTAGAGCTTCTCTGGGAGTACCTGCAATAATGACCTTTAGAAACAGATGCTGACATATTGGATCTTGTTCTCCGATTTCACTTTTTACTTGGTTGTCGCTCTCTGGCACAAGACTGAATATGGGCAGGAATTTTAATTTGAGAACTGATTTTTCCTGTAGAAACCAATAATTTGATTGAAATATGTACATATGGAGGCACTATTTAGCCTGGCTCATCCTATTGAGAGACATCTGTTATGTGATTTCTAATGTAAAAGAAGCTTGTGCAAGTTAAATAAATGCTGCCATCAAAATCTGTCTTGGAAGCCAGGAATCCCACTGTGCGGAAGAGGGCCAATTGGAGTTCATTTAGCCAGATTGCAGCCAACCTGGCCCATGCCCCACAGCTGCAAATTCCTTTTGTGTTGGTGACATCTCTGTCTCAGCCATTTTGCAAGGTGCAGCGGGATATGCTTGGTGACTAGATAACTGGGAGTGGTAACTTAGTCCCTGCCCAAAGTTTGTATGTAAAGTTACTTGTGCTATTTCAATGGAGGATATTTGGCATGTGTCTAACTTCAGTCTTGTGAAGCTTATTGACAAGGACCAGTACCCGCTTTCTTGAGGAACTTCAGCAATTTAATCTTGCCGTCCAGCCACTTTCCCCATGATCAAGTTCCAAAACCAAGGAATTTGCTTGTGAGTTCTTTGATTTTGGATTTGAGATATTCTGGTATTTCTGGCCACAGTTTTCCTTTAGGAAGTCATTATTGTTTTCATATTGTAAAGCAATTTCAGTCAATGTTAGCACTTTTTTTTGGTTAAAGATATAGTTTCTACAGGGCGTCACCTGATGTCTAGAGATGGATTCTGTGAATGTTGTCCAACTACATTTGGAGACCTTTTCTTTCAAATACTGTACTATCTTAATGGCATGTGTTGTAAACCCAAGGAGTATTCTGAGTATCTTGGAAGTTATTACTGTAACTTGTAATGGCTGCTACTTTTCCAATATAGACACATTCACAATACTTTAATTTTGTTTGTGGTACTGGGAAACTGTTTGGCTGTGAATAACACACACAAGAGACAGAGAGGTGAGGAACAAATGTGAAGTTGTTTATATGACTTGTGAGTCATTTACCCAGAATGCTCTCTCACATTACGTTCAGTAGGTAACACACAGGGAAGCCTAACAGCAACCCGTAAGGGTCAAAATATTCATGACGACATAACGTATCCCTCCTGACAATTTTAAAAGTTTCTCTCCCACTTGCCATACCCAGACCAGCTGCTGATTTATTAACATTAAATGGAGTAATTATCAAATTCAACCAACAACAAAAAACAATTTTTCTCCAAATTAGAGGAAAAAGGTAGACTGCCTCTATTGGCAGTCATGACCCTGGGGATTATTCTGCCCCATGTGCAGAGGGTTAATCACTAAACTAAAGATTCAATCTGTCTGGAGGCCGCCTGTTCCTGTACCAACGATCTGAGATTCTTTTTATCCATGCTGCCAAGCAGCCACCTCCGCCACTCCGCTGAGAACCCAGGCTTAATAGCGATTTCTAAAACTTACTTTTCTTTATTACAGTAATCTTGGTTGACAGTGTCTCTTCACTTTTACAGGCGTGTTCAATATGTCCCTTCTGCCACAGCTTTGGCAATCTAAATCCTTACACCAACATTTTTTTGTTGAATGCCCAATTTTGCCATAGTGGTGACATTAATTGCCAATAGGTATCTTGTTCTTAGAGTCAGGAGAAACTTTATGAACTTGGGAAGGTGTGCTTAATAGCTGTGCTTCTTTAGCTGCCTTTTCCATAGAAGCACTAATCTCAGTTGCCTTATGTAAAGTTAGTCTGTATTCTCTAAGCAAATGCCTCTATGTGCAGACCACATCCGAGTCTATCACATAATGTATCATTCAGTGACTATGCAAGATCAAAGTGTTCAGACAATTGCTTTAGCACTGCCACAAACTGTGAAAAAGACTCACCTTCCTTTTCATTCATTTTATGAAACCTAAACCCCTCAGCAACAATCAAAGGTTCAGGTGAAATGTGGCCCTTTAAGACTTTAACTATGTCATCATAAGGCTTATCACCAGGGCTAGCTGGTTGCATTGGACTGCGAAATAAGTTAAATGTTTTAGCACCCATCACAGTCAGAAAAGTTGGAACATGAATATCGTCTGAAATTTGATTTTCCAGTGCAAAATATTCAAATCTTACAGTATATGAACTCCGTTGCTCTGTCATTTCATTATACATTTGGCCCCATACTTCCAAACATTGTCATCATTCTCAAACACAATCACGTTCCAAAGAAGTTAACTGGCCTTATCCATCTCCCTCTCCCTCTCATATTTATTTTATTTACTGTCATGTTCTCTTTCTCCTCCCTTGGATTCCTCACTGACGACACTTCCTGTGGCCATTTTCCCCTGGCATGCTGCGGCATCACACAGGTGGTACAATGTCAGTGTTGCACATGGGCTTTTCTTGGCGTAGGGAACAAAACAATAAATACCATGTGGGGACGTCACCTCGTCGCCAGTTATGATGTTTGTGGTTGTGGGAAGCCGAGTGGCCGTGATTAACCCACACTCGAGAGACGGAGAGGTGAGAAACAAACGTGCGGATGTTTATTTTGCTTACAACTCATCTGGCCAGAACACCCTCTCACATTACATTCAGTACGTAGCACACTGGGGAACTTAACAGCAACCCGCGAGGGTTAAAATATATATGAATCCATAACAACTTTAAACTTTGATTGCTAGCTAATCATGTCTTCTTTATAAAGCATATTAGCATCTGAAAAGTACGCCTGTGCCTCTACTTCCTCAGAAGGCTATGACAATTCAGCAGGTCCCCATTGACCCTCAACAATTTTTATAAATCTTACATAGAAACAACTTATCCAGATGCATTGCAGCTTGGTGTAGAAACTGTTCTATCCAAGACAGGAAGAAATTGCTGAGAGCTGTGAATGAAGTCCAGTTTATTATGGAAACCAGCCTCTCCTCCCCTCTGTCTGCATTTTCCACTGCCTCAAGAAAGCAGTCAATGTAATCAAGCACCCCACCCACTAAAGTCGTACTCTCTCACCCCTCCCATTAGGCAGGAGGGTCAAATAACCTGTTCCTGCATTGCATTGTTCTATGTTCTAAACCCATCAGTCAGATTTATTTAAAACTAAAATAATTACATTTTTATTCTGTCAAGCAATTACATAAAACTATTGAAATACAAGAGATATTAAGTACATAAACAGCAAGAGCAGGACACTTATCCATCAAACCTATCCCACCATTCAATATAATGAGGGCTGATATGCTTCTGACCTCATCTCCTCTCATGTGGCAGCTATCCATGCCAGTTCAGTTCCCTGATCTTTGGGGGTTTGGGGGGGGGGGGGGGTTCAAACTTCCTTTAATACCCCATGATTTATCCTGCACAATCATCAGGGATAGAAAACTCCAGAGATACACCACATTCTGTGAGAAGTTGTTCCTGTGCACCTCGGTTTGCAGACCACCCCCTATTCTTGTAATTATGTCCCATTATTCACAATTCTTGCATTTGTGGAACCAGCTTGAATGACCTCTGTCGTGTCTTCTCAGGATCTTTAATGTTCCAGGATAATCTACATCCATTCTTTTAAAGAATATAGTTCAAAATTCTTCATCCACAGCATAAGCCTAGTGGATCTCTTTTGGAACGTCTTATAACCACTATGTCATTTCTTAAATAGAGGAACCAAAACTGTGCACTGTACCCCAGGTCAAGCCCATCAAAGTCCTGTACAATTGTAACAAAGTTGATCACTAATACTAAGTTGAACACGAGATTTGAGTTTGTGTTGAGTAACTGGAGTTGAGCCTTTATCTCAAGAAATGGTATAGATCACCTGTGTTGATGTTGGCATGTCATTTATCTTTCCAGAAAATAACATCTTAAGGCTCAGATGTTTAGAGTTATACATTTCCTTGTTTCTCCCCTACCTCCTCCCTTCCTCACCCCACACCACGTGCAATCTTGAAGGCAAGGAAGAAGTGCTCAACTAGTAATAAATAAAAACTAATCAATCTCATTAATTCTGAAAACAATCATTGGCATCACATATGAAAGCTAGTAGTTCCTACTGAAAACGTTCTTGAGTCAGGATAACTTCTGGTACTTGGCATTTTTAATGACATTAAAGGCAAAAAAAATCCTTATAGAACTGCAGATATTAAAAGTCAACTTTTGATACACTTTGACCTTGTTAGAAGTTATATAAAATATACAGTGTTCCTATTAAATTTGATCTCTAATTGCACAAAGGACAAAATGTTTTAGGTCAATGCCTAATGCTAATTTTTGCTTTTATGCTGAATTGATACAAGCATTATCCTGATTTATGACATGTAAATTCTATTTAAAAGAAATGGGTCAATATTTATGTCAAAAAAGTACAGTATGCAAGTCAAAATATATGAAGAGAACTGAGCTGCTTGAAGGATGTATTCCCATCGTGTTTGCAGTGGTGATGCCTAAGTTCATAAATTTCTGGTAATTGGTCAACCCACTAGCATTGAACACAGTTAGTAAAATTAATAACAATAAAATTGATCTGGTCATTTGCCTGAAGCAATTAGATATTTAATGGTTCACTGGCTGTACAGTTTTAAGATTTAGCTAAAAGTATGCTTTTCATTTTGCATCCTTTACTCTGAAGGTGATTTGGTGTCCCCATGTTTCCTTGCCAAAGTTTTGGATGCACCATCAGGGAAAGTTAATTTATCCTTCAAAGTAGATCTACTCCAACCATTCAGCTTAAGTTATGTTTATGTTTGCTGAGTGGGGCCATTTTTATAGCTGTGGCATAGTCTTCTATCAGATTAATATTTGCCTAGATATAAACCAATTCAATATGTGTCTGAAGTTACATTCCTTATAGTCATCTAGAGAACCAGAACTCCAGAATTCTATAAATTCCATGGGTCCAAGATGGAAACGAACAATTCCATGCAAAAAATGAGACATGAGAGATACTTAAAACCAAGTAAATAAAAACAGCACTGTGGAGCAGCTGGTAGAACTGTTACTTTGAAACACCAGAGACTGGGTTCAATTCTAGCGTCTTATGCTATCTGTATGGAGTTTGCACATTCTCTCTATGGACATATAGGTTTCCTCCAAGGGCTCATTCCCTCCCACATCATACAGATATGCAGGTTGGTGAGTTAACTCGCCACTGCAAGCCTCATTTGCCACCACTCTGAACTACTGACTCACTTTAAAGGACTTATGTTCTCAGTATTATTTTTATTTGCAGGTTGTCATCTTTTGCACGTTGGTTGCTTATCTGTCTTTGTTTATGTATAATTTTTTGTAAATTTTCATTTTATTTCTTTTGCCTGTAAATGCATTAAGAAAATTAATCTCAATGTAGTACGTGGTAACATATATGTAGTTAAATTGCTCTTAGTGTACAGGTGAGCGGTAGAATGTAGAGGAGTGGCTGAGAATATGAAAATGAGTTTTGTGTAAGTTGGTAGTTAATAATCATCATGGAATCATAAAAACATGATTTTGTGATTTTAAGAATCATATTGGTTGCTCACATTATTGATTGATTGCCTGGGCATGGCACAGATGTAGCACAGTGGCTTTTCCAGGTAGTTCAGCTGTCTCATAGGTCCAGTAATATGGACTTGATCCAGTTTTCTCTGTATAATGCTTGCATGTTTTACCTGTGGCAGGCTGGGTTTCCCCAGAATGCCATGATTTTCTTCCACGCCTGCTAGATGTGCTGGGTGTCAGTTTCACTAGCCGAGGTAAATTGTCCCTGGTGTAGGTGGGCGACTGGATAATTAGAGTGTTAATGGCCATGTGGGAGAGAATAGTGTGGTGAACTACATATACCTGTCTGGACACGCCCCCCCCCACCCCCGTTGACTGCTGCTGTGGCTCCTCCCACTGACCCCGGTATAAAGGTGATTGATGGTGAACTACATATACCTATCTGGACACCCCCCCCCCCCACCACTGACTGCTCCTGTGGATCCTCCCACTGACCGTGGCTCCTCCCACAGACCCCGGTATAAAGGCGACTGGAGCCTGGGCGCTGCCCTCAGTCTCCAGGATGTAGCATGGTGGTCAATTGCTGCTTGTTCTTTCTTCTAGTCAATAAAAGCCTATATCTCGCCTCACGTCTCAGAGAGTTATTGATGGTGCATCAAATAGGCTATAAATAGAAATGCCAGAGAATGGAATTGATGGGATTGCTCTCAGAGCTAAACATAGACTCAGTGGGCCAAACAGCCTCCATTGAAGTCAAAGGGAAATACTTGATGTGTCTTTAAAAGGCTGACCATTTATCCTGAGTGGTCAGCCACTTACACCACAAAAGAATGTCCAACCTTCAGCTTTCAGTAACTGAAAGGCAACTGAAGTGTTCCCAGAAACAAGAGAAAATCTGCAGATGCTGGAAATCCAAGCAACACACACAAATTGCTGGAGGAACTCAGCAGGCCAGGCAGCATCTATAGGGAGAAGCACAGTCGACATTTTGGGTGGAGACCTTCCAGCAGGACCTGCTGAAAGGTCTGTCTTGCTACAGGGTCTGGGCCTGAAACATCAACTGTACTCTTTTCATAGATGCTGCCTGCCCTGCTGAGTTCCTTCAGCATTGTGTGTGTGTGTGTGTGTGTGTGTGTGTGTGTGTGTGTGTGTGTGTGTGTGTGTGTGTTGCTTAGATGTTACCAAAGGCTGTTTAACTCATGTCTCCACAGGTTGAGAAAGAGTTTCCCCACTAGGGAAAGAATTATTCAGTATAATCTGAATTATTCAGATTAGCTTGACTAATCTGTTGGAGTTTTTTGAGGGTGTAACAAGGATGTTAGACGAGGGTAAGCCAGTAGATGTTGTGTACCTAGATTTTCAGAAGGCATTCGATAAGGTGCCACATAGGAGATTGGTGAGTAAAATCAGAGCTCATGGCATTGGGGGCAGGGTTTCATCATGGATAGAAAACTGGTTGGCAGATAGAAAGCAAAGGGTAGCAGTGAATGGGTGTTTCTCAGACTGGCTGGAGGTGACTAGTGGGGTACCACAGGGCTCTGTATTGGGACCACAGCTCTTTACGATTTATGTCAATGATTTAGATGAGGGCATTGAAAACTATATCAGCAAGTTTGCTGACGATACTAAACTGGGTGGCAGTGTGACATGCGAAGAGGACGTTAGGAGAATACAGGGAGACTTGGATAGGCTGAGTGAGTGGGCAGATACTTGGCAGATGTCATTCAATGTGAATAAATATGAAGTTATCCACTTTGGAAGCTGGAACAAGAGGGCAGAGTATTGTCTGAACGGTGTCGAGTTAGGTAAGGGAGAAATGCAAAGAGACCTAGGAGTCCTAGTTCACCAGTCAATGAAGGTGAATGAGCAAGTGCAACAGGCAGTGAAGAGGGCAAATGGAATGTTGGCCTTTGTTACAAGGGGAATTGAATACAAGAGCAAGGATGTTCTTTTGCATTTGTACAGGGCCCTGGTGAGACCACACCTGGAATATTGTGTACAGTTTTGGTCTCCAGGTTTAAGGAAGGACATTCTGGCAATTGAGGAAGTGCAGCGTAGATTCACTAGGTTGATTCCTGGGATGGCAGGGCTGTCTTACGCAGAGAGATTGGAGAGATTGGGCTTGTACACGCTGGAATTGAGGAGATTGAGAGGGGATCTGATTGAAACGTTTAAGATAATTAAAGGATTTGATAGGATTGAGGCAGGAAATATGTTCCAGATGTTGGGAGAGTCCAGTACCAGAGGGCATGGATTGAGAATAAGAGGTCAGTTATTTAAAACAGAGTTGAGGAAGAGCTTCTTCTCCCAGAGAGTTGTGGAGGTGTGGAATGCACTGCCTTGGAAGACGGTGGAGGCCAATTCTCTGGATGCTTTCAAGAAGGAGCTGGATAGATATCTGATGGATAGGGGAATCAAGGGATATGGGGACAAGGCAGGGACTGGGTATTGATAGTGAATGATCAGCCATGATCTCAGAATGGCGGTGCAGACTCAAGGGGCCGAATGGTCTACTTCTGCACCTATTGTCTATTGTCTATTGTATAATCACACTTCCAGCATTATGTTTATAGGTCAGCAGATCACAGCTTTTCAAGTGCAAGTCCCAACACTTCTCAAATGTGTTGAGCATTTCTGGCTGTATCAGGCAGTGAGTTCCTGACACCCATCACCCTCCACATTCCTCATCTTCATTTTAATCCTCCTACCAATGACTTTATATCAAGGAACTTACTTTCTAGTTTCTGCTAAAGGAAGTAAACCTTTATTCATTGTATTTCTGCCTTTCCTATCTTTGTACACAATCAAATCTCACCTCCAGCCTTCTAAATTCAAAGGAATGAACCCCAGATTATCCAATCTTTTCCATTGGTGGCAATATCTTTACATCATACATGTTCTGTGATTTTGCAGAAGGTACATCATGTTTTAATAACAATTTGAGTATTCTAACTACCATCTGACCATTTTATAACAGCTGTCAGCTGGAGATCTTTCAATCAGTGCGTGACAGGTATATGTGTATTTGTGTTCACATTCAATAAATTGTTTTCTTAGGAGGTAATTGTCTGAGATTAATTTGGCAGAATTAAATGCTGGTATATTTTCATCTTGTCATTCAAGTGACTTTTGGTTGCACTGTTTACTGATCTGTGTTAAAGAGTTAATTGCTTGCGGCTTATTCTCAATCACCTCAAACTGAAAATAAATCCCTTTCCTGCACATTGAAGGCAAAATGTTTTATTATTTATCTGGAAGTTTCAGAAAAAATAATAATCAAAGGTAGTAAACAGTGAAGAGTGAGGATTGGATGCTGTTCACATTAGCACTGTCATCAAATAAAATCACTAAGCTGATAAATATTGTAATCTTTCTCAATGTATAGCCTTATCTCAATGATTTGGCTTGGATACATTTATACTTTCTCTTTCTCTGTCCTGCACTCTTGTCCTGTATGCATTATTAAAATAAATTTTTCCATTCTAGATTTTGACTTCAGTCATTTCTGAGCATCTACCTACATATTGAACCATTTCTCAACCCATAAAACCACAGCTCTGCACTCCTACTAGCAAATCTTAAAGGTCTTACACCATTACCTTCTTGACACCTGTGGGTAGTCGATTTGGCAGATTGATTTTCTTCCCCAAATTTGTAAAAGGAACTACTCTTCTACTATTAGTTGTGAAGCATTTGTGGTATCTTGTTTTCATTGATATTACAGTTGCAAATTCTTCAGTTCCTCTGTAACACCAAGCTTCAAATCTTGCAAAAGAAAACAAGATCATCAAATGGCCCATAATTGACTGAGAACTTACCAGTGAGAGTCATCAGACTTGTTATCACAGCAAATCCTGTACAATCTGAGTCCTGTTTGACACTGTAACATTGCTATTTCGAGCAATTTCATTGGATAACAGTCTCAAATAGGAACTGCAACTAATCTCATCAAAAAATTCAGAGATTAATTTATGTTGAAATAACTACATATAAATAGCAGAGCATTCTCTATTAACTGAAATCTTTCTTCCCCATCTGATTCTGTGATATATGACCACACTGAAACTACAGGGTAAATTATTGGCTAAGCAAATATAATTGGATTCAAATTTCAATTTAAAGGAAAAATAAACAATTTTATTGCATTAGTAAGTTTGTTTCCAGCAACTAACATAAAGATACTCTCTGCAAGTTGAATGATTTGTGTTTAACACTGGGAATGATCAGAGAGGCAGCTGTACAAAAGGTTTTATTTGTGACAAGACATTGTCTGCGAATTACAGAGTGTAAATATGTCACGTACAGTTTTTTTCAAGAAAATAATAATTCAGCGATGGCATCCTGTCATCGATGGTGCCCCATCTGTTGCACAAGCAAGAATGTTGTGAGTGGAATGCTCTTATCTTTGAAAAATTACTCAACAAGTGAAATATTGACTCCCCCTACATCTCAGTTTCTAGTTTCTAGTCCCCTCGCAAATAGCAACTCTTGTATACTTCCACGTTTCCATCATTTATGAAGCAAACATAAGCAAGAATCAAAAATTTGTTGCCTGGCAAAATGGATTCATCCAACTGCAGGACAAATTATCAGAATCTCCTTTATTGCTGGCAGAGTAAATTCTTCTCTAATTGCATGGGGCCTTCCAGATTCCATATTCCAGATTTAGCAATGAGCAATTAAATGTTGTATGAAGCACACAAACCATCACTGTTTTGTTGTGAAGTGCTGACAAACAAGTTTTGAAGAGCTTTCTGTTTCTGAAAGTTTTCACAAAACTGATTCAAAAGCCAACTTCTCGTTTGCTTTATCGGAGTACATTCCCTTCAAACGTTCAAGGGGCCTGGACAGTTTTATTGTCTCATTTGAAAAACCTTTTAAACACAACGGACACATTGGTTGCTGTTGGTTACTTGGTGCTGGTATAAATTCAGACTTCAGATACTCTACACTATACTGTCTACACCTTTTCATCTGGCCTGCTTCTGCCATTTCCATTAAGGATTAACAACCATGATCAATCACCTATTTTTTAGGTCCAAACTTAAGCATTGATAAAGGGGAATGTTATGACATCATCATAGCTCAGGCAAAACCTGACACTCTGCCTGAAGTTACGTAAAGTGGGGCAGCGATATCTGGGTTGGGTCATAGGTTAGAGTAATATGGTCAAGACCACTTGAAAGGGCAGATTCTGAACTTTACCCCATTGTATGTCATACTCAAATTCACAGAAATTTCATCACTGAGTAACACTGCATTACAGTAGTGAATGTCAATAATGTGCAGGTTGGGCCTGGAAAGGGTATGATTTATTCAGTCCAGATTTCTCATGAAATGCCAAGTACAGAAGTGTCGCATTGCTTTTCAACAACTATAATGTGCTTCAAGCAAAATCTAAGAGAACAGTGGGTTAGCAAGTGATCAATTGATAACATGATCACTGTAATGAATTATGAGGCACTGAGAATCAAATGCTTATCGTTTCTTAAATTAAGCCTGTAATCCCTCATCTGCCCCCTTGGCTACTGAGTGCCCCAACCACCCCAAGGGAGGGGGGAATGTAGTCCATTTTGGGAACTACTGTTCAATATTATTTACATTCATCCTTAAAGCAGATGGTTGATTCAATGTCATTTGCCTAAAGGCCATTAGGTACTTGATCTTAGTTGGAGTCTAACTGTCAGACTATTGCAAACTAGCAAATCTCAATCACTGTTCCACTTGTGTGGTTGTTACATATTGCAAAATCTCACAAGTGAAATAAGCATCAAACTTATCAAAACTTCACTTTTCATATCTGCAGGGTGATGTGGGAAATACCAGGAAGGGGAGCCAAACAGAAAATATATCTTCCTAATAATATAGCCTCAGAACCTTGAGGTGTCACTCACTTCAGAAAATAATTGAAACTATTCCAGGAATTCAGTGCTCATAGAAATGTATATTAATGACATACTAACATGAAAGTATCACTCCTGCATATGTACAGTCAGAAACTATTAAGAACAAGGAAGTTTATTTTTCTGCAAGCGGTATATAGACCATACATCTGACTTCTGTGACAAAAATGAGTTTATTTCTGTTACAAAACAGATTCAGTGAAATGGTTTATTCAAATCATACCAGCGTACAAATGAATCGAGAGGAGCTTATCACTGAATATTCAAAGCAAATTTAGCATCAAAGTACGTACAGTATATGTCACCATATACCACCTTGGGATTCATTTGTTTGCAACAGTTTATAGGAAAATAAAGAAATACAAGGCATATCTATACATAACAAAGAATGACAAATGTCCAACATCCTTTGAGCCATGCCACCCTAACAACCCTATAACCCCAATTAATCCTAACTAACCACAGGATAATTTACAATGACCAATTAACCTGCCCCGTACATCTTTGGACTGTGGGAGGAAACCCAAGCACCTGGAGAAAACCCACACATTCCATGAGGAGTACGTATGGAGATTCCTTACAGATTGGCAACCAGAATTGAAAGTAGTATTCCGGAATTCCCGAGCTGTAATAGTGTCTTGCTAACTGCTACGCTACTGTGGCACAATAAATAATACCGAGAACATGAGTTGTAGAGTCCTCAAAAGTAAGTCTATACAACTCATGTTCTCAGTATTATTTATTTACTTTATTTATTATTTGCACGATTTTTCATCCTTTGTATGTTGGATGGTTGTCAGTCTTTGTTATATATAGTTTTTCATAAATTCTATTGTGTTTCTTTAATTTTCTGTAAACGCTTGCAAGAAAATGAATCTCAAGGCAGCATATTGTAACATGCACGTACTTTGATAATAAATTTACTTTGAACTTTGAAATGCTCTCTTTGTGTTATTTGAGTTAATTTGGAGCCAGAAGTAGTGAATAACAGATTTGTGACTTTGAGCCCTGAACCAGATGTCTCAATACTCCGACAACCCATTTAGACTGAACTCTCCAGATATTGGAAGCATCATTTTCTCCCCTTTTGCGTTCAATATTGAATTTGTTGATTGTTGGATATCAGAAATGCCTTTATCACAGATACAACACACGTCCTTCTGTACCTTTCTTATTAATTCTCATTGTAAACCAGATCCTCATGGATCCTCATAAGCAGTTTCCACAGCCTGTTAATGATTTATTTTGCTTTGTAAAAGGAAATGTGCCACTGCAACTTTTTAAATGTAGAGAAGCAATTCAGACTGTTCTGTGTGATTCAAATGTTGGTTTCTAACTCCAGATCATTGTTTTGCAGCATTGAGTAAACTGGGTATATTATTGAGGAAGTGCTATATTAGTTAGGTAATTAGAAATACTGCTAAGGTCCTCTTTCCATGCTGTATTACTCTGTGATTCAATAAGCAGTGTACAGTAAATTGTTAAAATGATTTATCACTGTCATATGCACAGAGAAATAGTGAAAACTTTTGTTTTGCGTGTCATCCATATAGACCATTTCATTACAGCAGTGCATGTTGAGGTAGTACAAGGGGAAACAATAACAGGTTCCAGTAGTAGATATGGCCCAGTCCATCACGGGTAAAGCCCTCCCCACCATTGAGCTCAGCTACACAAAACGCTGTCATAGAAAAGCAGTAGCATTCATCAGGGACACCCACCACCCAGGACATGCTCTCTTCTCACTACTGCCATTGGGAAGAATGTACAGGAACCTCAAGATTCACGCCACCAGGTTCAGAAACAGTGCTACCCCTCAACCCTTTGGCTCTTAAACCAAAGGGGATAACTTCACTCAACTTCAATTGACCCATCATTGAAATGTTCCCTCAACCAATTGATTCACTCTCAAGGACCCATCATCTCATGTTCTAGATATTTATGAATGACTTTATTATTATTATTATTATTTCTTTCTTTTTGTACTTGCACAGTATGTTGTCTTTTGCACACTGGTTGAATGCCCAAGTTGGTCCAGTCTTCCATTGATTCTGTTATGGTTATTATTCTATGGATTTATTGAGTATGTCCACAAGAAAATGAATCTCTGGGTTGTACATGGTGACATAGATGTACTTTGATAACAAACTTACTTAAAATTTTGTACTTGAGATTATGAAATAAAGTGTCACAGTTATAGACAAAGTTCAGTCTAGGAAGACAATAGGTGAGGTAGATTGTGAGGTCAAGAGTCCATCTTAATTTACTAGGGGATCATTCAATATTTTATAATAATGGATAGAAGTTGTCCTGAAGTCTAGTAGTATGCACTTTTAGCCTTTTGATTCTTCTGCCTAATAGGAGAAAGGAGAAGAATGAGTGTCCAGATTGTGGGGTTCTTTGATTATTGTTGTCTGCTTTACCGAGACAGTGAGAAGAGCAGAGTCCATGCAGGGGAAGGTGGTTCCTGTGGATGTACTGAGCAATGTTCATAACTCTCTGCAGTCTGTTGTGCTCATGGGCACAGCAGTTACCACACCAAGTTGTGATGCACCTAGACAGGATATATTCTCCAGTGCAATGATATGAAATGCTGAGGACAAGAGTGGACATTAAATCTCCTGAGGAAGTAGCGGCACTGGTAAGGTTTCATCGCATCAATATGGTTGGACCAGGACAGGTGAGGTTCACGCCAAGGAACTTGAGGCTCTCAGCCCTCTTGACCTCAGCACTGTTGATGTAAGCAGGAGTGTGTGCACCACCTCACTGCATGATGTCTATGACCAGCTTTTTGTTTTGCCGACATTGAGGGAAAGGTTGTCCTGATAGAATATCATGAGGCTTTCTATCTCCATCTGGTACTCTAACTCACCTTTAATTGAGATTTGGCCCACTATGTTGGGATCATCTACAAAACTGTCATGTAAATGGAGTCAGAACAGAATCTGGCTGTGCAGTCATGAGAGTACAGGGATTAGAGGAAGGGTCTGAGGATGCGGCCTTGTGTGGCACCAGTGTTGAGGATGATTGCAGTGGAGGTCTTACTGATTGTGGTCTGTTTATTAGGAAGTGAAGGATCCAGTTTCAAAGAGGAGTATTGAATCCCAGGTCGAGGAATTTAGAGATGAAGTTGCTTGGAACTAATACTGATTGGTGTATATGACAAGCACATGGATAAAAGAAAAATAGAGGGTTATGGGGTAGTGTGGGTTTAGTACTTTTTTTTAAGGATTATATGGGTCAGCACAACATGGAGGGCTGAAGGGCCTGTACCATGTGTTCTATGTGTGTGTTTTTCTTTGTAGGCATGCTGTGAGTCTATCTGTGCGTATAAACATGCTGTGTGTTGTGTGTCTATATGTATTGTCTGCATGTGTATGATCACGCAGCGTGAGCGTGTAGTGTACACAAGGCAATGAACCAAAAGCTGGAGGAACTCAGTGGATCAGGCAGCATCTATGGAGCAAAATGGACAGTCGACATTTCAGGTTGAGACCTTCCAATGTCCATTTCTTTCCACAGATGCTGCATGATCTGCTGAATTCATCCAGCTTCTAGTGCTCGAGATTACAGCATCTGCAGTCCCTTGTGTCTCCATGGTGTATATGAGTGTTGTGTAAGTGAGTGAATGTGTACATGCATGTTATGGGTACTATGTGAGTGAGTGTGTATGTATTCATAAAGTACACTGCAGATGCTGTGGTCAAAACAACATGTTCAACACGCTGGAGGAACTCAGCAGTTGGGCAGCATCCATGGAAGTGAGCAGTCAACGTTTCGGGCCGAGACCTTTCATCAGTCCTGCCCTTCTAGTGTCTATTCGGCACGGACTAGAAGGGCCGAGATGGCCTGTTTCCGTGCTGTAATTGTTAAATGGTTATGCATGTTATGTGTGTGGAAGTGCACATGTCTGCCTGCATTTAAGCATATATTCATGTATAATTAATGTCGCTACCTCAAGATGTGCTTGGGGGTAATTGGCTTCTGAAAATTCCCCTTTAGTGCAGACGAATGGCAAAAATATTATAGCTGATTCGATGACCATGAGAATAAGTTGCTGGGCTACAAAGATGTAGGGAACGATGGAATGGGACTGATGGGATTGGTCTGCTGGGAGCCAGCATAGATTCAATGGACTCTGTGATGTAATAGTAAAGTAGTCTGATTTCCAATCATCTTAAAGCCTTTTGCATTTTAACCATGTTACTGCCCTGCCAAGACCAGGATAACCAAACTGCAATTGGACTGGTGCCTTTAATTAATATCTGAAAACTTATTACTAAAGGTTCATTTGAGCAACATACACTCTTCCAATTTGGCTGAGACTAGCCAGTCTGATGAACCCAAGCATGCTGTCTGTGCTGGACATAACTTCACAGCAATGTACACTGGGGGAAAATATCAATGCTGCTTACATTTTTTGGACAATTTCTAAGCTTGTCTATCTTCTTTCTGTGGATCTTCCTTTGATCCTTAAGATATATGCTTAGAAAGAGTATTGGTTTTAAGGGGAAGGATTTTGGAAAGAAAAAGTGGAATATAACTTTAGCATCCACATGTGTTGAGGTAAGCCCAGCTTGTGAGTTGATCCAATTGCTGCAGTGCTTAAGCCCCTTACAATAATAAAAAAAAACTTCTATGGCCCGATTACGAATTACAGCTGTTATTGGGATTTAAGTAATCAGAACATCTCAAGAAATGAAACTGTCCTTTTCAAAACAGGTTTTATTTTCTCCACTTGTCCAGAAGGATAAATGGTCCAAATCCTTTTAGTTAAGACTTTGATATTTTAGTCATTCCAAACAGGTTTAGGGTAAATATAATTAAGGCAGTAAACTTCCACAGAATTATGAAGGATATCTGCAGGAGCTAGTCATGTGAGAATGTGAACATAAAGCAAAATCAGAACAACTAGGCTGTCACAGTCTTCTCCACCAACAGCCCCTCACAACTGACAGAAAATGAATGTAAATGGGGATACATTTTTTTCGACCATCAGTTCTCCTCCAACATACAATCAACACTAGGCATTATCCTGTCACCTGCCAAATTGCAGACTTCTTCACCCATCAGAAAGACAGGCTTTGTATATAAATTCTCCTCTAAAAGCCACGGACAGATACAAAATTGAATCATTAATTTTGCATTTGAATCTTCTTTGAAGCTTCAACAGCAAAATCTGACATTCTCAATTAAATATGTTCTTCATGGTAAGAAACAAATCAAAATTTTAAGTACTGGAGTTCATAAAAATTTACTAAATCATTGTTCCTCCACAGTTCATTGGACAACTTCATTCTGAATATTTTGTGCTTTTCTGTAGTTAACCAGTCAGAAGCACTCTCATAATAAACTGAAAGCTAACAATCCTTTAAACAAGAAGAGCAAATAAATAATCTGTTAATGAGTTGTAGTTTAAAAAAAAACCATGAGGTGGATTGCAAAGGTTATGTTGAAGAATGACTGGATGAGCTGTAAACCAACTGGGCATAGCTGGAAAATGGGATGACAAACCCACCACCCCCCAAACATAATCCAAAAACTAAAGAGTAGTTTTCAAGAAGATATATCTGATAGCAAACATAAGTTACAGGTAATGCTGAACACTTGCTCTGTAATAATCAGATTCTCTGTTAAGTCAGCAGAAAAGATTCTGTGAAAGGTTTTGCAATTCAGTGCCATTGTCTTGAGCAAACATTAACATAATCACATAACTATAATATAACCAGATCAAATAATTTATTTTAAAGATAATCAAGGGACTGTGGAATAGCATATTATGCATGTATTTGTATTAAGTTTTCAGTTCCACGGATCAAAATGGATTCCTGAGAAATGAAGCAATGCATTATTATGCTTGTCTACAGTCCACAAACATAAACATTCAGTTAAGTAGTTAAAAATGCAAAAAGATTGCTTTCCTTGCTGTAGTTTTTAATGATTTATTATGAGTCTTGAGGTTCTACTTCCATGAAGAACTCACAGATATTGACATACAATATTTTTGGCCTCTGTCCTTTACCATTGATAAGCCAAGCAAAAACATACCAAACTGTGATTGTTCTCTCATTGCATTCTAGCTCAGGCAGACTATGGAATACTAATGTCTGCTTCTATCAATATTGCAAAGAAATCAATAATTTCACCTGAAACATAGCATTAAAAATGTTGAGAATCTCAAAACTTCTATTGATTTTACTTGTTCCATTTAGCCAAGAAAGTTTGTTTCTTTATTTAATTGTTCTGTGCACAAAACAGGGTCAGTCATCTAAAAACCTGATTGCTAAAAACATTTGGATGCAAAGTGTACACATTTCTGGAAATTATAATGCAGTTGTCTTAGTATGTGACACACTGGCTATGTTGTAATAACAATCAATATGCATCAGTTCACACCAAACTACAGAAGTGAAAGCTTAGAATTTCCCCAGTATAAAATGCCCTGGAGCAGGAGATCTGTGTGGAAAATATTCATTCTTGCAGTGGACAATTCAAACTCAGCTAAAGTTAGGAAAAACAAAGAATTGTATATCAAGTCAAACCACTTGGCTGTTATTATAATCCATAAACCTTTTCCAAGGCCTTGTGTGCCATTGTGACCTCCACCCTCCTAAAACAAAGTGAACATAGAGATTAAACTGGTGATAAGAATAGTCCACTCACAGTTAAGTACTTTTGCTTGCTTCTGATATGTTGTAGAGTCTTTCCAACAATATAGATGGACTATGTACCAGGGATTAAGTTTACTCTGAGAAATCATGGATTGGAGTTGATGCTGCTGGATACCAAAAGATGTATGGGTTAGGGTTAGTAAGTTGGGGCCATGCTATGTTGCTGGTGGAAGCATGGTAACATTTGTGGGCTGCCCCTCAGCATAATTCTTACTGATTTGATTTGATGCAAACAACACATTTACTGTATGTTTTGATGTGCATGTGACAAATAAAGCTAATCTTTTTCAAGCTCTTTAAGCTTTACATACACACTTCATTTGCAAGTTTTCATGCACTCACTTCTGGAGAATTTTTCCTGCTTTAGTTTAAAGAAGTTGCGAACAGTTTGAGTTTCTAACTCTTAAGCCAGCAATTTGAATAAGCTGGTATTTCATACTGTATGTTTGAATGTTAACCAAGATATATGTGGCCCACCCAATTTCAATTTACTGGTGGCTGCACTGCTCTCTGTAGCAATTAATGTAGTGCGTTTAGAATAACATCACTTTACAACACAGCAGGATGGAAGGAGGAAAATCAGCAATGTGCCTGTATAGTGGTGTAATCTGACTTGATTACTGACTGCCATTTCCCAAAGCTGGCTTTCTCATCTTTATAACCAATCATCTCTTGACTATCTATTGAACATCTTGCTACCACCACTTGGCCCTATTACCTGGAGCATTGATCTCCATCTCTCATTCAACCATCAAATCCATGCAGCCATTCTTCACCTCTTACACCAAGACCCTGCTGCCCCCCTCACTGGATGCCCTGCAGTCTGTGTACCATCCCAACCACTCAACAGATGACACCATTGCCACCACCCTCCACCTGGCCCTAACCCACCTGGACAAATAAGGCACATACGTTTGAATACTGTTCATAGACTTCAGTTCAGCATTCAACACAATCATCCCTCAGAAACTGATTGGAAAGCTGAGCCTACTGGGCCTGAACACCTCCCTCTGCAACTGGATCCTGGACTTCCTGACTGGGAGACCTCAGTCAGTGTGGATTGGAGGCAGCATCTGCAACACCATCACACTGAGCACGGGGGCTCCCCAGGGCTGTGTGCTCAGTCCACTGCTGTTCACTCTGCTGACCCACGACTGTGCTGCAACACACAGCTCGAACCATATCATCAAGTTCGCCGATGACATGACTGTGGTGGGTCTCATCGACCCACCACGAACGACGAGTCAGCTTACAGAGAGGAGGTGCAGCGGCTAATGGACTGGTGCAGAGCCAGCAACCTGTCTCTGTATGTGAACAAAACAAAAGAGATGGTTGTTGACTTCAGGAGGGCACGGAGCGACCACTCCCCGCTGAACATCGACGGCTGCTCAGTAGAGATCGTTAAGAGCACCAAATTTCTTGGTGTTCACCTGGCGGAGAATCTCACCTGATGCCTCAACACCAGCTCCATAGCAAAGAAAGCCCAGCAGTGTCTCTACTTTCTGCGAAGGCTGAGGAAAGTCCATCTCCCACCCCCCATCCTCATCACATTCTACAGGGGTCGTATTGAGAGCATCCGGAGCAGTTGCATCACTGCCTGGTTCAGAAATTGCACCATCTCGGATCACAAGACCCTGCAGCGGATAGTGAGGTCAGCTGAGAAGATCATCGGGGTCTCTTTTCCCGCCATCACGGACATTTACACTACACACTGCATCCGCAAAGGAAACAGCATTATGAAGGACCCCATGCACCCCTCATACAATTTCTTCTCCCTCCTGCTGTCTGGGAAAAGGCTCCGAAGCATTCAGGCTCTCACGACCAGACTATATAACAGTTTCTTCCCCCAAGCTATCAGACTCCTCAATACCCAGAGCCTGGACTGACACCTTGCCCTATTGTCCTGTTTATTATTTATTGTAATGCCTGCACTGTTTTTGTGCACTTTATGCAGTCCTGTGTAGGTCTGCAGTCTAGTGCAGCTTTCTCTGTTTTTTTTTAATGTAGTTCAGTCTAGTTTTTTGTACTGTGTCATGTAACACCATAGCCCTGAAAAACGTTGTCTCATTTTTACTGTGTACTGTTCCAGCAGTTATGGTCGAAATGACAATAAAAGTGACTTGACTTTTCGGAGGGAATTGCACTAACAGCCACGGCATGTACCATACTGAGCTTGATTGACAGCAGAATTATTCAGTTATTATCAACTCCATATGCCAAGCAGCGCTTCTGATCCCCCATGCCTTTCTGTGTTCTATCATCATGAACACTTACCCTTGTTTTCTGTTTATCCTGCTTGCTTGAAGGCAAACTTATGGTAATGAGTTCCACATACATTTTACTCCATAGCTATAGGAGAGGTTTTAACTTCCCTGTTTGAATGATGGTGATGATCATTAATTGATTATCGATTTACAGTCCTTAGATTTTGCTCTTCCCCACTCCTGGAAAACAGAAGAATTTTTCTATTAAAATCTTTCATGATCAAATCTTTACCGAATTACTCTTTGGCTTTCAATCAGCCATAACTTTGCATTTCTGAGGTTACCCTCATAAAATGAATCTCCAATGTGTCGAAATCTGTTTTATAACATGAAAATGAGTCTGGTCAGAATAACTTAAATAAGGGCCAATGCAAACCTGGTATAGCTACGCTACTTTTCAATTGTATGATGACAAAAATTAGCCCAAGTGTTCATTGGTTTGTAGTTGTGGGTTTCCTTTCCACTTGGCAACTTCAAGTATAATTGCAAGGCCCTTAGCTGTCAAGTAATTGCTAAGACATTATGCAGTGATCATATCTTTTTTCCTTGTTTGAGATTCTGCAAAAGGGCAAATACTCTGCAATGTTGGTTTTATATTGAACAAATTATTGTTGAAATCTATTAATTGACACACCAAAAATGAAACTGTGACAGTTATTAGGTTTTCTCTGTTGTACACCCACTTTAGAAGTGATTTAACATTTTAGCATTCTGCAGTTGCTTGTGACAATATCCATTATGTAAAATGCTAATTTCTAGAGTCAATTGTTATGCTATGGACATGGATGAGTAGTCTTTATATATTTTTACATTTCTGTGTTATTCTGACTCAGGGGTTTAACGAATAACAGTGAACTTCCTATAACAGTGAGCAGTAGTTTAATGGCCAAGTAGCCTGGGGTGTGTCAGTAAACATTAAAACGTGGTAATCTTGCAGACATCATTAGAGTTTCTTAATGATTAGTGGTTCCTATGGCTGTCATAGCTGGGGGTTGTGGGCAGTAACAGGATTAGCTCCCATTACCTATTAAATGCTACCAGCTCCTGGCCTTCACGTGTGGCTAAGCCTAGCAGAACCGTTTCTACTGACTGGAGAAAAGGTAAAGGCAGATTACTAGTGCCTTGAAACCAGTCGCTTTTGGCAGATGAGATTTGTCAGCCGTGGTTGGCAGCTCATCTGGGAGCAGGAAAACTCCGATCTCAAACTTCCGCTGCCTTGTGGCTATATTCACTCATTGGGAAGACTTTGGGAGTAAACTCCAAGGAAAAATCCAGAGCTGGAATCCATAAGGTACTCCTACATTGAGTTCAACACTGACTGGCAACTCCAGTGACTCTGCAACTCCAGTGACTCTACTGGTGCCAAACTATCAGTTTGGACTCATCAACTGCATGAGAGGGGGAGCATGCTGCATGAGCAACAGTTTGCTCTCTATATCGTACAGCCTTGGTTTGTGTATCATTGCACCAATTTAAATAGCTAGGACATAATATTCAGGCCATAATACAGTTTCCCCTACTTAATCCATCGAATAATGGCCTCCTTTACCCAGAATAGCGAAACTGTGGAACAACAATAGTGTCATAATTACCGTAACATAGTATTGTTCTAATGTGCAAGAAACAAACTCAGTGAATCAGGCAGCATCTGTGGAGCGAAAGGCATGGCTGATGTTTTGGGTTGAAACCCTGCATCAATCCTGCCCAGACAATACAAAGATTAGATGAAGTGAAAATGGATAAACACAAAAGGGAGAAAGGAATCTTTTTTACTCTGTCTTCTCCTCTTTCTTTCCAGTCCTGAGGAAGGGTCTTGGCCTGAAATGTTGACTGTTTTCCACGATGACCGTTTTCCATAGATGTTGTCTAACAAGCTGAGTTTGTGCGTGTTGATCTGTATGTCCAGCATCCGCAGACTTTCTCATGTTTAGAAATCTTTAAATAACTGCTGTGCCCAGCGGCTCATGGGCACCAGAGAGGAGACATAAAGATGACCCCATTCAAGGTTGAAGAAGATTTACTGATTGCGATCAGATGTATCCCACTCAAGCCCTGTGACTTTGGTTAGATTACCTGCAGGAGCCACAGTAGATATGCTGATAGGGTCAGAGGAAGGAAGAGGAGTTGAGGGGTGCAGGGAAGGATTACAGTGGCAGGCAGGGACTTGATAGCCTGATTGGCCATCCTATGAACTTGCCTTTCTTTGGAGTAGAGTCCTGCCTCTCAGATTCTTACAGATGGCTTGATGAACATTAATTAAGTACCCTCCTTTCTATTGCTAACTCCGTGACATCTTTACTATTGCAGAATAGCCAGACAGTATGCCAGCCAAAGCAAGACCTCATTATCACTTACCTTTCTAAAAACTCTGATTCAGCAAAGCCTTTGTGAACTATTTAACAATGCTGTAGATCCTATTCCTGCATTATGCCACAGACTAAATTACAAAAGGTTTAAGTCATGTAACAGAGATTTGTTTCAGCTTTATGTATTTAAGTTTTTTTTCTTCAGAACAAAACTTGATAATAACCACTTTGGGATTGTTTTGTCTCAATCCATAAATGCAACTGGAAATTTCTGGGCATGAGCCCCTCTTGAACCCCGAATGCAAGGTTCACATGAGGGAAAAATAGTTCAGCATAATTCACCTTTTGGAGGAAAGCAAGCCAACATGGACCTCATTGATAGAGAAGCCACCATTGCTTGACAATCCTGAGACAATATTTACTCCACTTATATCACTGAGGCTTGGTCTCTATCAGATGCTCATCACCTTCTGCCAAATTCTCCTGCAATCAATCTACACCAAGGGTATGTTACAGCAGCCAATTAAGCTACGAGTGTGACTTTAGGATGTATGAAGAAACTGGAACAGCCAGAGCAAACCCCACACAGTCACCCCCCCCCCACACACACACACACACACTTCCAATCAACAATTTTGTCAAAGCCTTGTCAAGGATTGTGCACACAGAGAGCACTGGAGGTCAAGAATAAACCCAGACTGCCGGAGTTGTGTGATCAATTTGAATTGCAAGGCTACATTTCATCAATACCACAAACACTAAATTAGATCATTTGCAAGGTCCATAAAAGCAAGGATGTACTACTGAGGCTTTATAAGTTATTACTCAGACCATATTTGAAATATTGTGAGCAATTTTGGGCTCTGTATCTTAAAAAAAAAGTAGTGCTGTCTCTGGAGAGGGTTAAGAGGATGTTCACAAAAGTGATTGCAGGGATGAAAGGCTTAATATTTGCTGGCTCTGGACCTGTACTTAATGGAGTTCAGAAGGCTCTCATTGAAACTTAGTGAATTTTGAAAGGCCTGTATAGTGTGGACATGGACAGGGCTTTTCCATTAGTGGGAGAGTCTAGAATTGAGGGCACAGCCTCAGATCCAAACACCCCTCTGTAGATTTATTTGGTTTATTCCCCTCTATAGATGTTGCCTGACTTGTTGAATTCCTCCAGCATTTTAGAAACATAGAAAACCTACAGCACAATACAGGCTTTTCGGCCCACAAAGTTGTGCTGAACATGTCCCTACCTTAGAAATTACTAGGCTTACCCATAGCCCTCTGTTTTACTAAGCTCCATGTACCTATCCAAAAGTCTCTTAAAAGACCCTATTGTATCCACCTCCATCACCGTCACCGGCAGCCCATTCCACACACTCACCACTCTCTGCGTAAAAAAACTTACCTCTGACATCTCCTCTGTACCTACTCCCCAGCACCTTAAACCTGTGTCCTCTTGTGGCAACCATTTCAGCCCTGGGAAAAAGCCTCTGACTAACCACATGATCAATGCCTCTCACCATCTTGTATACCTCTATCAGGTCACCTCTCATCCTCCGTCGCTCCAAGAAGAAAAGGCCGAGTTCACTCAACCTATTCTCATAAGGCATGCTCCCCACTCCAGGCAACATCCTTGTAAATCTCCTCTGCACCCTTTCTATGGCTTCCACGTCCTTTCT
The DNA here is from genome assembly GCF_030144855.1 of Hypanus sabinus. Lineage (NCBI taxonomy): Eukaryota > Metazoa > Chordata > Chondrichthyes > Myliobatiformes > Dasyatidae > Hypanus > Hypanus sabinus. The sequence continues at coordinate 42,003,510 of NC_082739.1, forward strand.
GTAGTGAGGCAACCAGAACTGAGCACAGTACTCCAAGTGGGGTCTGACCAGGGGCCTAAATAGCTGCAACATTACCTCTCGGCTCCTAAATTCAATTCCACGATTGATGAAGGCCAATACGCCATACGCCTTATTAACCACAGAGTGTGTGTTGCTCAAAATTTCCAGTATCTGCAGAATCTCTTGTGTCTGGAAGGACAGAACACTTTTCATCCACTTTGTAATAAAGCCTTAATGTGTTTATCAGTCAAATGTGCTGGAAATGGTCCAGGAAAAGACAAGATCAGCTGCAAACGAGCAGACCTGGCCTGCGTTAACACCGGGAAATGACAAATCTCAGGTTGTCAGTTATAATAGCAATTACTGACATGAACAGTTCATTTTGTACAGAAAACATTTTTTTCCCCTCTGAGCCCTTGGTTTTCTAGCTGAGCTCTGTTCAAAAATAGCCCAATTGTTAAGATTCAGGGAGCATTCAAAAGTAAAAAATTGTACAGTAGATATCTACCCTGGTGTAGTGTAGTATATAAAATTGCCTCTAGGCATTGTAAAGGTAACTTGTTATGATAATTTATTGAAGCATTACTAGAAATTGTGGAATGTTATTTTGAGAGAAGAACAGCAACCATCTTTTGAATACAGGTCAGAAAAAAATATTGATACATGCTGTGGATTAGGTTTAAGGATTCACTCCATTGAATACAATACTTGCAGAATGGATCAATAGCTACGTACTTTATAGTGAGGCTTCATGGTGTTTTATTAGAATTAAATTGAGGCTGGTCAGGAAACTTGAGGAAATGGAGTATTATTTTTTCTCATTTTGGAAATGAAATTGAAGGGAATGTTATGGGTACAATGATCCAAAAATAAAGCTTTTCTTTTTCTAATCTGCATCCTTGTTAAAGCAAACATTGAAAAGGAGTGCTTGTAAGACTGGCAGTTTGACGTAAATCTTAGGCCTATTTATGAGTGTCCTGATGTATTCAGTGCCCAAGTGAATAACTGGTAGGATTCTGACGCACATATCGGGAGGCCTTCTTGTCCAAAACAATTCCTTTATGATAACTATGACAGCAGGTTCCAATAAATGGCAAGGTTAGGTTCAAGCAACAATGAACATACATCAGAAACAGAAAATGCTAGAAAAATCCAACAGGTCAGGCAGTACCCATGAAAAGGAAAATAGTTAGCAAAGACAACCTTTCATAGAACTGCAATATCCAGAACACATAATCCATGCATCCAGCATTTGTGGTGTTTTTTTTTAAATTTTAATTTACTATTTGACATGCATCGACTTCCACATGCTACTATAATGTTTACCGGCTGCATGGAAAAAGAAAACAAATTAACTCTAATTGCCTTGCACTTAGGATTTGCTTCTGATACCTCTGGTTTTTGCCCTGTTTCCTCTGTTCTTTTATTCAATAACACCATCTATATCTGTTGCTTCAGTGTCAAATGGAGGAAGGTACTAACTAAGGCTGGGAATGAAGGTTCTGCTGGCAGGAGCTAAAGGCTTCTGATTGAGCCTGAGATGGAACCAGGGATGGTATGATTGTGCTACTGGGAAGAAGAAAACTTATATTTATTCTGGAGAGCAACTTATTTTCCATATTTGGTGAGGGAAGTTTTGAGTCAAGATTGAGTACACCAGAGGCTAATATATTCATTGGGTTTGATAGCCATGTTTCATTGTGAAGCATTTGTCTCATATACAAGTGGTTGCTAAAGATCTAGCAATTATCTCAAACCATCCACCTTCTTAAAATTAAGGACAATTGATTTCACTGAGAATTTTGACTCAGTTGGCTAATTTAACAATTTGCTTTTGACAAAAAGGAGATAACTGAACCTTCAAAGAGGAAGTACAGCATAATGGGTCAAATGGCCTCTCTCTTTGCTGTAAATTGCAATGAATCTATATGAATATTTGCAATATTGTACATATGCATTAATGTTCAATTATATCTTGTAGTGACAAGCTTGTAGTGGCAAGATTATACTTATGTGGGATAATTATGAACCAATTGCATTTTTGTTACAATTGAGCTTCCACCTTAAAAGTTGTTAAATGTGAAACCACATGGCATGACTTGGTTTGATTTTGCAACCTCCATAGAAATCTAGAGACATATTTCCAAGAAATTTTGCTATGCACCATTCTCTGTACTTCATATGGAATCGAAAAAGGATCTAGCACAAATCAGGAGGAACAGACAATGAGGGAATATATACCACTGGACTAGAAGTGCCTAGCCATCATCCCTGATGATGATAGTGAAGTTTGACATTGACGCGTTGGTTAAAATCGATACCTGTACCTAGCTGGAAGCCTGAGAAGAGGTTATTCTTCATTTGGAATTGTTGAAAGAAAATACAATTTAAGAACTTCTGAAATGTTTCAAATTAATCCAGTCATATTGATCTGCACAACAATTCTATGTGTTGAATCCCTCCTTTTCGCATTGTGTATGCTGGGCAGAGTCTGTTTATTTAAGTAAAGTAATTGCATTGTTAGTTTCCTGCAATAATATAACAGAAGGAACCTGGAGTAGGTCATCCAATCCCTCAAGCCTGTAATGCCATTCTATCAAATTGTGGGGAATTTGCATCCTAATTTCATCTACCTGCCTCGATTCTATAACCTTTAATATCCTTGCCTAGCAAAAATCTCTCAATCTCACTTCACAGTATTTAGCTGAGCTCCTCTCGACAGTTTATTGTGAGAGAGAATTCGGATTGCTTTTCAATGTAGATAAATACTTTCTGATGTCAACCCCTGAATATCTTTATATCTTTGCAGTTCTGTTCCATATTCTGGATTCCCCGTCATAGCAATTAACTTTATTCTTTATCCACTGATTCAGTTTATTATGTTAATGCCCCAGTGATGGGATTGCCTATTCCTTTCAACTAAGGAATGCAGAAGTAAAAGATGGTAATGTTGATGAATTCAAAGGCAATTTTAGGATTGGTGTCACAAAGGTTTTCCAGCGTGGTAGCACCCAGGATAAGTTCCTTACCTAGTACAATTATCTCTGAATTATTAGTCCAGAGAAAAACATTCAAAAGTGCTGGGGAACTGAAATTTTATGAAATAAATCTAGGCTCCTTTCAAATTGTCAAATGCTCATTGCATTTCTGCTGCTATCCTAGATCTTCCAATGCTGCAAAGTCCACAAACTCTATCTGGACATGCAAAGTCGTTACAGAAACTGTTATTGATGAGATGGATAAAGAGAAAATGAGAATTATAATCAGGAATAATAGACTTGAGAGGAAAAGGGATATATAACATGTACTCATCGTACCTGCCTGGAAAGAGAAAAAATTGATGTCCTTAAGCAATGCTTGGCAGGATATTTTTCCAGCACCAAATGTAAAAATGTATGATCAGTCCCTGTCCTAGTCTAGTGAGTGAGATATGAAAGATCATTTCATTGTAGGTTCTTACTATCCATTTATTGGCATGTTCACAATGCACAGTTAATAATGTCATCGAGTCATGAGGCATGGAAACAAACATCTACGCTGACCAGTGGACACCCATCCAGTATCCAGTGCTTGCTTCATAAACTTCAATGCCTAGGTGATTCAAGTGCTCGTCTGGCTACTTATTGAACGCTGTTAGTGAATCTTGTTTGTGATATCAGGACCTTGAGGTGACTTGATAGATGTGTACAATATGATAAGAGGCATAGAGTAGACAGCCATGGTGGAAATGACTCTTGCAAGGGGACATAACTTTAAGGTGTTAGAAGGAAAGTATGGGGGAAGGGGGGGTCAGATGTGTCAGAGGCAGGTTTTGTTTTTGTACACAGTAGGTGCTTGGAAAGCACTGCCAGATGAGGTGGTGGGGGCAGATACACTAGGGACATTTAAGAGACTCTTAGATAAGTACATGGATGAAAAAAAAATGGATGACTGTGTGGAAAAGAAGGGTTAGATTAGTCTTTGAGTAGGTTAAAGACTAAAGACTTCAGGTCCTGTACTGTGCTGTACTGTTCTATATTCTAGGTAAACCACATTGACTACACTGCCTTTATCAATACACTTTGTTATCTCCTCAAAAAATTAAATCATATTGGTCAGATCAGGTCTGCCGCTGAGAAATCCATGCTGGCTATTTCTGGTTAGCTCTTGACTTTCCAAGTAATCATTAAATGGTCCTTCAGAATGTTTTCCAATAACAACCTTCCACTGATGCAGGGCTCAAAAATGTGTAATTGCCAGGCTTTTCGCTGCTGCCCTTCTTATAAATGAGGAACAACACACACAAAATGCTGGTGGAACACAGCAGGCCAGGCAGCATCTATAAGGAGAAGCACTGTCGATGTTTCGGGCTGAGACCCTTCATCAGGGTGCTTCTCCTTATAGATGCTGCCTGGTCTGCGGTGTTCCACCAGCATTTTGTGTGTGTTGTTTGAATTTCCAGCATCTGCAGATTTCCTTGTATTTGCACTTATAAATGAGGACCTCATTTTCCATCCTCTAATAATTTAATACTTTGCTAATGGCCAACAACAATTTTAAAATGTCAGTCAGAGCACTAGAATTTTCTTCCTTTGCCCCCAAAAGCAGCCTTGGCTAAATCTCATCTGGACCTTGGGATTTATCCATCTTAAAACTCACTGAGCCATCGAGTATCTCCACTTTATTCATGGAGGCTTGGACTCGAGTTTTATCTGCCTCCTCTCTGAGTTCTCCAACCACCAAGTCTTTGTGAATATCAATGAAACATATTCATATTGGAACTCAACTCTTTCTTCTAACTCCACACACACATTTTCCCTATTGTCCCTAATAGACTCTGCTCTTTCCCTAGTTTTTTTTTGTCTTAAATATGTGTTTAAAGTGCCTTTGACTTTACAGTAATTCTATCTGCTGGTAATATTTCATGATGCCTCTTTCCCTTCTTAACTTTTTTAAGCATCTCTCTTGACAGGTCTCCCATTTCCTTAGCTTTCAACATTTGCCAGATGCTTCCTTTTTTCTCTTTCTTTAGTCTTTGGCTTTCACCCTTCCAGCAAAATGAAGGTAATCAGGTTAAAGTTATATTCTTTTCCTTAAGCTGAAAGGTACCATCGGACTAATTTTGCATCATTACTTGACTTTTAAGTTCTATCTCAAAGTTATGAATTATTTAAGCACTGAGAAACTTGCAATATTCAGAGTTTGCATAATCACCAGCACATTATGTTCACAAAAAAACAACTTTTTTTTGATAACTTACTGTCAAAATGCTGACACTAACAGAGTTATTTTGGCCTTCCCAGTTAAAAGTGACATCATCCATAATGGAAGTCTTATCTTCCATTATGATAACAGGGTATCATAATGAAAGATAAGACTGCCTGTATTGTATTCAGTAATAGATCCAGTCCCTTAAGCTCATTGAGACTGCGTCAACCATGAACCATCCACTTACACTATATATAATCTCTTTTTTACTATTCTCTCCACATTTCCATCAAGTCCCTCCAGGTTCTACACTCTACCAACATACTAGGGGTAGAGTGGCTCAAAAAACCTACTGGTCTGCACTTCTTTGAGGAAATGGTTGTACAGTACTTGGATGTACTCATGTGATGTCAAGGAACATGTTCAAACTCCACGTTTCAACACCTGATGTCAGGAATATACCCAGGTCACTGAATGTGTGGGGTTTGTTGCATTAATGTAGCTGCACCTTCTCCATCATCTTCCTCTTACATTCACCATTGCACTTCTGAAGATATTAGTTACTACATTCTGGAACAGGGTTTCAACCAAACTCTGGTCTCCTTCTCAGGCATTCATAATCTGCAGGTGAACCTAACACTTGTTCATATAATCTTTAATAACTCCATTAAGGTTCCATTCTTGAATGAATGAAATCCTACTTTACTCATTCTCAGCTTGTCATGGCACTAATATTATTGTGTTCATTCAATGCTGCACTCACTCCAAGTTAACTGTATCCATCTTGACATCTCGTCTTTAGGACCAGTTGCAACATAAAAGGACCTTGAAGACAGCAAACTTTGAAGTGAAGAAGCTTTGAAGAAAATAAGCAACATTTTGGTGTTGAAATATAAGAAAACACATAACAAAGTAAGGGAAAGAGATAGAGTACTTTCAGACTCTGCACATTTGTAAGATTGTTTTTTGACCTTGGAAATGAACAGGTCAGACAGATAAATCCCTTTCCTCATTTTAAATCACTCAGCTATGATGCACTGTAGCTTAGTATAAGCTGTTATAAATTGATAGGATGTGACTTTGTGGTGCATGCTCTGTGACCATATAGAAATGAATAGCTTCATTTAATCTTCTCATTATTCCCAGAGTGTAACTGAAAAATATTAATACTTATTAATATCCAAATGCTCTCAGAAGTGGAAAATAGATATTTAGGGATGGTGCTTGATCATGATCAGAATGGAATAAAACAGCATTGGTTCACTGGCAGGGGTTTCTCATTGAGATGATTAGCGATTTGTAGCATCATAAATTCATATAACAACTTGTTAATTTTGATTTAGGCAAGTCAAACAGGATAAATGGACAATGTATGAAGGAAAGTGAATATTTTCATTAAATAATAGAATTACATTGACATAGAGGAGTTGCTAATGTGTGGTATTATCATATGGTTTGCTGAAATGGCATTTTTACAGCACATCAGGGCAATGAAGTTCACTGAATGGGGTTGACTACATGTCATGAACAAATCCCCAGAATTGCAACACTTAAGTTAAATTAAGCAAGGCAATCCTCTTTTTATATTTAATGGAATATTGAAAAGTAATCACTGAATTTCCATATTGTAGGTGATGAGGTGCTGAGCTCATGAATGAATAGACCATTATCGCATACTTAGTATGGGCCACAGCTGCTATCCCATGAGTATGAGTTATATTATAATGTTTAAGTGATTCGTTGGGCCTGATCTGAAAATAATGAGCATTTTGTTCACCATGGGATAAAACTCATCCTCTGATGGAAAGGCATTGGAAACTTTTGGGAAGTTTCTCATAGAATTGTTTTTGCATATTTTTCTCCCTAACGCTGACCAGCATTGCCGAGCATTTTCTGCTTTTCCGAACTATTTTTTTTTAATGTGTGAATTTACGAAGGAAACTAACTGCTTCCCTTAGCAATACCCAATTGCAGATTGCAGTGTTGCCAAGCCCTTTGGCTTCATTGAAACGTGGCTCAAATCTTAGGCACTCCTTGTCAAACCAATGCTTTTAGAAAATCCATGTACAGTGAATTCTCCTAATTCAGAGTCATATATCAGCAGGTAGAGTACCATCAAATTAAATATTCCCACATGTTCAATTTTCATTCGCTAAAAATATTATTTGTTGCATGATATGTAAAAATCAATTTTGCCTTGATCCCTTTGAGAATTTACTGTGGGGAGCAAGAGAGGACTAGTAATAGAGAAATAAGAAATTGTAGATGCTGGAATCAGAAGCAAAAAATAAACAGGTGGAAGAACTCAGCAGGTAAAGCAGCATCCGTGAAGGCAAAAGGAATGTGCCTCGTATCAATTTGGATCAAGACCCTATATACTAGGACTAGCCGCAGAATAGCACCTCTTATTAAATTGATTTAATTTAATTTGGTGATCAAAATGTCAGCTAGTCATAGTTATGCAAGCATTCCCAATTAATTAATGCTAATTTATATGTGTTTCATATTATTAATTGCATTTCATTTGGGTTTTCATTGCAAGTTCAAAAACTACATTGCGTTACTGTTTGAAATCCAGATGGACTGAGCATAGTCCATCTGAGAGACAATCTTTCAATATTTGTTCTGCTCAGTTTAATATTGATGCTTGGCATAATATGGGCTGTGGTTTCTGAAGAGGAACACTGATTGTGATTCTAAGCAGTCCATCTTAAATTACTTGTTGGCTGAATGCTTGTTAATTCAAGGTATATTTCTTTGGAAAATGTAAACACACAAAAGGCAAAAATAAAATGACGTATCATCTTTGGAATATAGGAAAATGATTTAACTATTAGAGTTATATACCATGGATAGAGACTATTGTGACCATCAGATATGTGATAATCACAAGAGAATCTGCAGAGGCTAGAAATCTAGAATAACACACAAAATAAATGCTGGGGAACTCAATAGGTCAAGCAGCATCTATAGAGAGAAATGATAAGCTGATATATTGGGCCAAGGCACTTCATCAGGACTGGAAATGAAGAGGGCAGAAGTCAAAATAAGGACGTGGAAGGAAGAGTAATAAGGATACAAGCTAGAAGGTAATAAGTGAAGTCAGGTGAGGGAGAAGATAGGTGGGTGTGGGAGTGGGGTGAAGTGAGAAGCTGGGTGGTGTTAGGTGAAAAAGGTAGAGGGCTGAAGAAGAAGGAATCTGATAGGAGAGGCAAATGGATCATGGGAGAATGGGAAGGGGGAGGGGTGTCAGAGAGAGGTGACAGGCAAGTGTAGAGAAGAGGAAGGGGTGAGAATGAAGCCAGAATGGGGAATGGAAAAATGAGGAGGGAGAGAGGGGAGAAATTACTGGAAGCTAGAGAAATTGATGTTCATGCTGTCAGGTTGGAGGCCACCCAGATGGAATATGAGGTGTTACTCCTCCAACCTGAGAGTGGCCTAATGGTAGACACAGGAAAATTCTGCCTTTTCTGGTGGATGGAACGAAGATGCTCAACAAAGAGGTCCTCCAATTTATGTCAGATCTCAGCAAATTGGGGGCTCATCAAATGACAGTTGCACAATACAATACAAGCCCTTAAGCCCACAATGTTGTTCCAAACTTTAACCCAGTGCAAGTTGTAAGCCAATTATCCTTCCTCTCTCATCTACTACAGTTAGCTTAAATCTGGGTATTGACTTTTTGCTAGCGGAAGCAGATTTTTCCTTGTACTAGTCCATCAAGAAGTTTGTATGTTCTCCCCATGACCGCATAGGTTTCCTCCCTCATTCCAAATACATGCAGGTAAGTAGGCTAACTAATGACTGCATTTACTGAGATTAAACAATGTAGCTAACTGGTCAATCTCTGGTCTGTATAAAGTCATCTGGTGGTTATTCCAAGCATCTTGGAGAACCTGCCATAGTTCTTGTGTAGAATTTGGCTGCCTCACTTGCTTCTGTCTCTCCACGAAATCCCAGACAGCTTTGATGATGTTGAAATCAGGGCATTGTGGAGGCCGTACCATTTGAAACCATATAAAAAATCTACTGTGCCTAAGACTTTTGCACAGCACAGTATGTCCTTCCAAGGTCATAGTTAGTATCTATCAATCATCCAAATAGTTACTCATGATTTGTCAGGGGCCTAGACAGGATAAGCAGTCGGAATATTTTTTTTCCAAGAATAGGGGAATCAAGAACGAGAGGCACAGGTTTAAGGTGAAAGGGGGGGAAATGTAAAGAGATCTGAGGGGTAAATTTTTCACACAAGGAGTGATGAATATTTGGAACAAGCTGCTAAAAGTGGATGTAGAAGCAGGTATTAATACAGTCAGTGCAGGCTTTAAAAAGTGCATGGATAGATAAAGGTACTCTTCTGGTAAGATTGTGGCAAGCTCTGATGCAGCAGCCTCTCAGAGGCCAACCAAGGGTATCTTTTTTAAATGTCTTTTTTGACGATCATAAGACAATGCTGGACATTTAGAACTTCAAGTACTGCAGGTCTACCCCATCAATGAGCTGCTCGTTAGCAGAGGAACGGGTTTTGCTGCCTACTACAGAAAGGCATCAGAATCGATGCGCAGAGGTGGTTTGCAGTCTAACAGCGAGCGATTATCGTGGAGGTTTCTCTTATGATTGCAAGACCCTATTGGACATCGGTAATGTAAAATACTGCAAGTCTGGTTCACTGGTTTAATGGCATGACCGAAGCAGGGGTAACAGTTTGGCGTCAGTTGTAGCACAGAATAGGTCTCGTGCCACGGGTGTGCCTATTCCAGCCATCCAGGAGGGGTGACATTGGAGGCGGTGTGGCATGGCATTCATGCTGGATTGGGGTTGGCCCTTTCCATTGGTACTGCCCTCCAGTGTTCACTCAGTGGAAGACAAGCTGGATTGCGTGTGTTCATCTGCAGACTGCTGAGGATTTGTTCTTGCCAACAACACCCATGCACCATCAGATTATATGACATGTCACTCAGGAGCTAGGGCTATATATATATTGTGTGACTGTACGTTTACTGCTATCTTGAATGTGCTATACAGTATGTGCCTTTTGCGCTGTGGTACTGTGTTTTGCACGTTGGCCATTGTCTTGTTTGGCTCTATTCATGGTTTGTCACGTATGGTTGAATGATAATTAAACTTGAACTTGAACATGAAATTGGACAGGAAAATTGTCAGAAACACACTGAGTCTCAGCAATTTGCAGAACGGTAAACTTTATTTTTCGAGTCTGCAGAGTCGGACCCAACCAGCTCCTGCTAGATTGAGTGCCGAATTACACTTTGCACAGTTTTTTATACCCTACATTCTTCTTTAATCTCATTACAAAATTACAAATGTGATTACCCCTTTGGCCCACTTATCAGCCTCAGCGCATTAACACCGTTATTGTTCAACCGTTAAGCATGTCTTTCCGTTACCCGTATCGCTTCTTTAATCAGCAAGCTATTGTTTCATCCTGATTTTGCAAATTGGTTTATACGTTGCCCTGCAAGTTGCTTTGCACGTTCTTTCTGTGTCAGCACATTCTAAATGGACTCCTTAAGAATCATTTCTCTCAATCCACCCTTTTTCTTTTTAGAATGTGCTATCAGTTGGGCTTTTGCCACGGGTTTACATAGGCTTCTTCCTCTAGCTCTATTTCCCTTTGTAGGAGTACCTGAACAGGATCAGCTGGGGCCCCTGGTTGCATGACTTGTCTTGCCACCCGAGCTACTAGCTCCCGCAAGCAGGGGATCAGACATGGTAGCAGAAGGAGGACCATCAATCCCCCTCCTATAACCCCTAAAGCGGTTCGCCACCAGCCTCCTTTCAACCATCCGTCCAGCCAGTCCCAATACCCCAGCAGCTTCCAGGTCTGTACCGGCACGTGGGCCAGTTTCCTTATTTTATCTGATATTTTTTGAACCACCTTTCCGTTGTCATCTATCTTTAAGCAGCAGTTGGTTAGATTAAACTTTCCACATACTCCTCCTTTTTGTTGTAGTCATAACATTTCTCGTTTACATGCCAGTGTGATACAAAGGACCCTGGAAAAACCGTCATGCCCACCCTTACCGTCGTCCTGCACTTATCACATCCCCCTTCAGCGCTTCTCAACAATAGCAGTATATACATTACAGTCCCAAAGTTCATTCTGTCCGTCTTTTGAGCTTTAGCACCATCGGGTCTTCTCCCTGGACGCAAGTCCATTCTGCACCTTCTTCGGGCTTTACGGGTCCCTTGATTCTCGCGGCGTGGGTCCACCCTTTTTCTTTTGTCCTTACTGCGGCTTCGGTGGTCAGTAGCACCTGGAATGGGCCTTCCCACTGCGGCTGTAACTTCTCTGGCTTCCAAGTCTTAATCAGGACCCAGTCACCGGGCTGAGTTCGGTGGAGTGCGAAGTCCAGAGGTGGGGTTTGTGCGAGTAACCCCTTCTTGCGCAATTCTGCAAAAGAACGAGACAGTGCCTGTAAATAGTCCCTTACAAAGACATCTCCCCCTTGCAGGGAAGGATAGCCCTCCACCTTGTTCCAATATGGAAGGCCAAACAACATTTCATAAGGGGATACTCCTATATCTTTTCGAGGAGCCGTGCGGATTCTTAGTAGGGCCAGGGGTAGACACTTGGTCCAGGGTAGCTTGGTTTCCATCATTAGTTTTGTCAATTGCGTCTTCAAAGTACTGTTCATCCTCTCAACTCTTCCTGAGCTCTGAGTGTGCCAGGGGGTGTGCAGCTTCCACTGGATTCCTAAGGCGTCACAGATTAGCTGGTGTGTTTTTGAGGCAAAGTGTGTTCCCCTATCTGAATCAATAGACCCCATTATTCCATATCTTGGGACTATATTTTCTAATAGGATCCGTGCCACTGTAGGGGCGTCCGCTTTAGTGGTTGGGAATGCTTCCACCCACCGAGTGAAGTGATCCACAATTACTAACAGGTACTTCCATCTCTGAACTTGTGGTAGTTCCGTAAAGTCTATTTGGATCCGATGGGACGGTCGGTCGGCTAGTGTTTGTCCCCCCTTATGGGTGGCACGCATCATTTTCTTGTTTACCTTTTGGCAGGTGTAACAGCCCCACACCTCCTGTTGAGCTAGTGTGAATATCCCTTTACAAACATAGTCCCTTAGGATAGTGTCGCACATAGCTTGCACTCCCCAATGGCTTTGTTGGTGTAGTTGTTGCAGTATATGACGAGTTACTTCCTTATTCAGTACTTGCCGTCCGTCGGGGTTCTTCCACTCGCCTTCTGATGTTTGTCGGGCTCCCCTGTTGATTCCCCGTATAAGAACTGTGCCGGGTTACAACTATTGTTCCTTTCAAAGCTTACATCATCCTCGACCATCAGAATGGTTTCGTATTTCAGTATGCGAGAGTCCGTCAACCACCGCTGAGCTTTTTGGGCTAAGAGGGTGCTAAAAGAGGGTGCTAACGGAGTGCTGGGTATACACCGTCATTCTTCCCCCAAAGGTTAATTTCCGTGCTTCTTCTACTAGTACGGCTGCTGCCGCTACGGCTTGTATGCACGTCGGCCATCCCCGGGATACCGGGTCTAACATTTTTGATAAAAAGGCCACAGGTTGCCGCTTTCCTCCTTTTTCTTGGGTTAGTACTCCTAACGCAGTTCCTTCATTGTTTGTTGCATACAGCTGAAAGGGCTTTTCCAGTGCTGGCAGTGTTAATACCGGGGCCCGAATTAGTTGCCCTTTTATTTTCCGGAACTTCTGTTCTTCTTCTTCGGTCCAGCTGATTATTCCCCGGTCTTCCTTTGCCAATTTGTCGTACATAAACTTCACCAGGGAGGTATAATTCTCTATCCAAATCCGGCAATAGCCCACTAAGCCCAGAAATTGTCTTATTTCCTTCTTTGTCCTGGGAAGCGGTATTTTAGTTATTCCCGCTATTCTTTCTGGGGTTATTTGGCGGTGCCCTTTACTGACTCTGTGTCCGAGATATGTTATTTCCTTCTCGACAAATTGCAGTTTCTTCTTGGACACCCGCAATCCTTTTTCTCCTTGGTAATTCAGGAGTCTTATAGTATCGTCTCGCACTACCTCCTCTGCTGGTCCCGATAGTAGTAGGTCATCGACATACTGTAATAGTTGGTTCTTTTCGGTACAATGGAATCCAGCCAATACTTGCTCCAGTACCTGTTCGAATAGGTTTGGGGACTCCGTGAACCCTTGGGGCAAGACGGTCCACCGGAGTTGCTTCTTCCGCCCAGTGAAGGGATTTTCCCATTCAAATGCGAACATATCTCGGCTACCTTCCTCCAACGGGCAACTCCAAAAGGCATCTTTTAGATCTATCACACTGAACCATTCATGTTCAGGAGGTATTTTGCTCATTAATGTATAGGGGTTAGGCACTACCGGGTATCGTGTTTGGACTACCGCATTTAAGCCTCTCAGATCTTGAACCATTCGATACGTGCCGTCGGGCTTTCGGACCGGTAGGATGCGGGTATTAAAGGGTGACATACATTCTTCCAGGAGTCCATCTGATACTAATGTCTCAATTACAGGTTGTAATCCCCTCCTCCCTTCCATGGCAATGGGATATTGCCGTCTTCTCTCTTCTGCTTGTTTGTCCCACTGTGGGTCGTTTACTGGAAATTTCCGGTCCCCCGGTAACTCATTCGGCTGTTCCCTTCCCCAAATTGATATTGCAGCTTGTCGTATCATTTGCCTCTCTTGTGCAGAAAATAGCGTTCCCATAATCGCATGCATTTCTTCCCAAGTGTAAACATTAGGTCCTAAGAATTGATCCAACTGTTCTGCCAGTCCCATTGGATCTTCTAATAAAGTTTTCATATCTTTCTTAAATCCTCGTACTTCGGTACTTGTCAGAGGGACGTTTACAAATCCTGTTCCTCCCCGTTCTCCTCCCATTGGAACCTCTCGAAGGGGACACAGCTGTACCTCTTCCTTTTTTAATTCGTCTTTCTTTTTCTTATCTGCTCCTGTCACACTCCTTGTTTCGATCCTTGCTTTTGCTTTTTCCCTAACATCCCTCTCTTCCTTCTCCGGGTCTATTTCTTCTGTTTTTTTCACTTTCTTCACGTCCGCCCTCTGCTCCCGCAAGGGGCGCAGAAGGCTGGACTTAGGGAGGGGGTAAATGATCGAGTGGGTCCCACTTCCGCTCCCCTTTAATGCCCAATTTAAAACTCTTTGTTGTTACTCCTGGCCAGGGAGCCCAACAAAAAGCATAAGCAATTTCTTCCGGTTTTACATTTGGTTTTGAATTAACGTAAATGTTTAAGGCTTGTCGTACCCAATCCTCCTCAGACCCAAGCCGTGGCCACCAGACCGCAGGTTTTTCTATCGGCTGTTTCGACCAAATTAAACAGTACTGTATCATTTTTTTCTTTTGTTTCCCTTTTAGTCTTCCACATCCCCAATTCTCAAACATTCTACCGAGGGGGCTATCAGGAGGAACCCCCGGGTATGGTCCCGATCTCTCCGTTTCCTCTTCCTTTTTAGAGCCACCCCCTCCCATCTTATTCCGCTCTTACTTAATCCCGCACCCTTCTACTGCAACAGTAGGCACTTTACCCGGTGCGTCCCAAGGACTTTTATCAGGAGGACCCCCGGGTAGCGATCCCGGTCTTCTCCGTCCTTACTTATTCCCGCACCCGTCTACTATAATAGTAGGCACTTACCCGGTGCGTCCTGGGGACTTCCAGTACCAGGTACTGTCCCCTTCTCCCCGTTTACCGCTCTGCGCTGTCCGGATATCACTCGCTCAAGCCGCGTTGGAGCGACGAGCAAGGAGTCAGGGACCGCCAAACTCGGCGGGGTGCACCGTCTCCGATGTCCTTCCTCGTGTCCACCGCGGCAGGAGTGTGGATCCCGGACGAGCCCCCACGTTGTCAGAAACACACTGAGTCTCAGCAATTTGCAGAACGGTAAACTTTATTTTTCGAGTCTGCAGAGTCGGACCCAACCAGCTCCTGCTAGATTGAGTGCCGAATTACACTTTGCACAGTTTTTTATACCCTACATTCTTCTTTAATCTCATTACAAAATTACAAATGTGATTACCCCTTTGGCCCACTTATCAGCCTCAGCGCATTAACACCGTTATTGTTCAACCGTTAAGCATGTCTTCCCGTTACCCGTATCGCTTCTTTAATCAGCAAGCTATTGTTTCATCCTGATTTTGCAAATTGGTTTATACGTTGCCCTGCAAGTTGCTTTGCACGTTCTTTCTGTGTCAGCACATTCTAAATGGACTCCTTAAGAATCATTTCTCTCAAAAATTATAGAAGGATATGGATCTAATGAAGGTACAGTGACTGGGATGGACATTGATAGCATCATGGTGGGCATAGACAAGGTGGGTCCTAAGGGCCTGTTTCTGTGCTATACATTTCTTTGATACTATGATTCTATTTACTAAAAGCGTTTCCTTCAAATACAATTTTCAGAAGAGCGTTACACATTCTTGACCCCTTTATTAACGCATGCTGCTCAATTTCATTCCTTTGTCTGAATGGGAGGCCATATTGCTACGACACAGTAGATAATGAGATAACAAGTGACAAATTGAAATGTAATGCAACTACAACAATCTGCCGTTTAAGTTGCATTAATCAGGGATGTGGGGTTTTGAGAGACTGCACATCCATTTCTGGTGCAATTACAAGGGGATCAATGGGCACAATATAACCAATGTAAAGACGATTATATTGTAAATAGTTTATTGGCCAGCATTAATTCACACTAGATAAATTCAAGAAACAGTGTTACTCAGTAGATAACAGATGGCAAAGGTGAACGTTGGCCTCTCACAACCATTATCTCACTTCACAGCTTCCTTGCTAAATGCATTGCCCATTAGTAAACCCTGTAGCGCATTCCTGTTTAAGAATGTCATTAGTCAGCATTCCTGCTGTATTCTGACATGCTTTACCAGATGGCAAATATCATCTACAAACAAACTTGGGAATGATCGATCACTCCATTATTATTGTTGTCACTTCTTTTTAGCCAGCACTTGCCCCTCTCGGTCTGATGGTCAGAATTCCTGTTAGAAACTTGGGCGAAAATGGGTCTTGACGTGAAATAGTAATGGGAGTGGCTGTGTAGAACTGGAAAGTCTTCAACAAAATTGTGATTGGCTTGAAATTGCATTCCATCTCAGTCTTGCCTCAGATGTTGACATTCAGCAAGATCAATGGGACTTGCTTTTTTTTAAGCCACTCGACAGTGTGGCAGCTCCACTCCCAGTTACTCTTTATCTGTGAACCTTTACTCTGAGGCTCTGATTGTAGTAGCTGGTAGCACTGATGTGCTCACCCACCTTCTCCACTTCACAGAAGTGAATACTGCTTTGACAGAACATTTAATTGAATAGGATTATATTGTTTCAAATGGCCAAGTGGGTTGACATGCACATGCTACCGATCACTGGTCACTGGTGTAAAGCTGAGAGAACATTCATTTAGTTGTTGTGATCTGATTTGGGATGCTTAAAGGGGTGATGGAAACTGATTTTATGAGAACTACCAAAAAGTAATGCTTGGGACAAAACACGGAAATAGGTTTGGTTAAGTAGCACTGCTGAAGAACCACTGTGTGTTAAAAGGTCCTTTTGGGCATTTCCTGGAGAATATTACTCTGTTTCCAGCAATTGTCACTGATGTATCAGCATGTCATCAGTAGAACCGCACTTTGGTGCACTTACAATATATTTCCTGACTGGAAACGTAGGCATTAACATCAAAAATTAAAACAGATTACTTAATGCCACCCATAATGTTTGTTATACTTCTATTTGTTTAACGGGATAGAGTCCTCAGATCATATGGAAAAGATTCAAAGAACTAATAAAGCAGTCTTGAACCACTTCCTTGACAGACATCAAAGATGTTTGTTGCTGAGAAAAGAATAAAAACTGCCAAAATCAGTGTTGCTTGCGACAGTTGATTAACATGTGAAGTTTAAAGGGCTTAAACTGCAATGAAGAGAGAGTATTAGGATAGGTTGCATCCTCAAATGTTATATACTATTTTGGATATCATCATAGATGTAATAATCCAGAGGAAATAAGTTGCAGAGTTGAAGAGAAGAAACAGGTGTATTACCTGAGGAAGGTAAACAGTATAAATTGGATTTTGCAGCTGGTTTCAGGGTGTCAGGCCCTGAGGCAAGGCAAGGGCCAGTTCTGCTTGGTTCCACTTGCTGCTCCACAATGTTTACTCAGCTCCACACTGATTTGAAGCTGTGGTCTGCTCCGGCTGCAGTGATGCCTGGCTTTGTGTCTTTTGTAGAACTTCAGTTGTGAAGCTATTTGCACAATTTGCTTCTTTTTCTCTTTCTGCACATTGGGTGTTTGATGTTCTTCTTTTCTCAATGGGGTCTTTTGAGGTTTCTTTGTTTAGTGGCTGCCCGTAAGGTGATAAATCTCAAAGTTGTACAATGTATACATATTTTGATAATAAATGTACTTTGAACTTTGAACTTTCTCTGCATGCAGCTCCAGTTAAAGATAATGGGAGATAGTTGGGGGTCTCACAGTCTCTAGTTTCCTCGTCCTTCCCTTCTACAAGGCCAGCAGTTCTTCAGTTAATTCATCAGATCCCCACATGTCGGATTTCAACAATATAGATTACCTTGTTACTTCTACTTTTTTTTAAACGCACTGTGTGTGAGAGAGAAAAAAATACAACCACTCCTAAATAGTGACAAAATTATGCATACACACTTAATGCTAATTAATGCTGCAAGCTAACTTTTAAAGGTGAAGAAAAGATGAGCCAAGTAAAGGATGTGTTGAAGTGGGAAGTGCTGTTGGCAGGCTGATTGACATTAACAGGCTGATTGATTTTAAATCTAATATAGTTCACAGGCAGAAAGAAAATGAAGTGGATGCATGTGAATGTAAATGAACATCTGTTTCCTTCTGACTGTTCTGAAAGAATAGGTAAGATTTCCCAAGTCAACATTTTAGCTGTATCAGAAGGTAGTGTCAAACAATAACCCTGCATCAGGGCATTCAACCCCTTAATTTTGCAAGGTAGAAATTTAGATTGATTCGCCCTGGTGAATTAATGTTCCTCTGAGTGTTTAGTATGCTCATCGTTTACTAATAGATCTTAATGACACACTGTATCAGTGAATATTTCTCTTTTCCACATTACCAATTCCTTTTTTTTATCTGTTTTATATGCTAACATGCTGGATCAATGGATGCTAAAGAAACTACACTGAGGCAGACAGGAAGGCTCTGTAATGGGTAGTCAAAACTGCACAATGCATCACCAGCACCAGTCTACCCACAATCGAGGACGTATGTACAGAAAGGTGCTGGTGATGTCACCCTCCCTGCTCACATACTACTTATGCAGACTCAAAAAAAGTCAACACGTACAAAAAAGCTGGATGAACTCAGCAGGTTGGGCAGCATCCGTTGCAATGAGCAGTCAACGTTTTGAGCCGAGATCCTTCGTCAGGACTGAAGAAGGAGGGGGCAGAGGCCCCATAAAGAAGATGGGGGGGGGGGAGGGTGAAGAACCAATCAGAGGAAAGATCAAGGGGCGGGGGAGGGGAAGCAGGGAGGGGAGAGGCAGGAGAGTTGAAGAAGGAATTTAAGGGGAAAGCACTGTGGGTAGTAGAAGAAGGCAGAGTCATGAGAGAGGTGATAGGCAGCTAGAAGAGGAGACAGAGTGAAAGTGGGATGGGGGAAGGGAAAGGGAGGGAATTACCAGAAGTTGGAGAATTCGATGTTCATACCAAGGGGCTGGAGACTACCCAGACAGTATATGAGGTGTTGTTCCTCCAACCTGAGTTTGGCCTCATCATGGCATTAGAGGAGGCCATGTATGGACATATCCGAATGGGAATGTGAAGGGTCTCGGCCCGAAACATTAACTGCTCATTTCAATGGATGCTGCCCGAACTGCTGAGTTCATCCAGCTTGTTTGTACGTGTTGATTTGATCACAACATCTGCAGTGTACTTTGTGTCAAAAAAAGTTACTTTCTCCAAGGCAGTAAGGCTGATCAACACCTCCACCCTCTAACCCACCCCACCACATCCCCACCACCACTACTTTATCATTTCCTGTCAGAGTCACCTCATGTACAGATACTCCTGTGCCCAGCATCACTTTATGGACAGAGAATCAATCCGTTTACAGTATATAAGTCATTTTATGTATTTATTGCCACACACACACACAAAATACTGGAGATACTCAACAGATCAGGCAGCATCCATGGAAATGAATAAACAGTCAATGTTTCAGGCTGAGACCCTTCATTAGGACTTCATCAGGGTCCTGATGAATGGTCTTACCTCAAAATAGCAACTGCTTATTCATTTCCATAGATGCTGCCTGACCTGCTGAGTTCTTCCAGCAAGTTTGTGTGTGTTGCTCTGGATTTCCAGCACCTGCAGACTTCCTTGTGTTTATGTTCTTACAGGTGTACTTACTGTGTTCTTTAAGATGAGTTCCGCCAGCATCTTGTGTGTATTACTTTGATTTCCAGCATCTGCAGATCTTCTCTTGTTTATGACAAAACTATATTTAGTGCTGATGCCCATAGATGAAGTTTCAGTTAAATCGATTTTTGGCTGATTAAACAGCATTTTAAGTGAAGAGTCCATGTCTCCTGATTGGTATTTTTGATGTTAGTATAGTGTAATACTATGGGCGCAGTCCAGAATTTAGAAAGGATTCAGGGGAAAAAAATGTATTCCTCTTCTTTAGTACTGTTATCTGGCAGAACTTAAACTGCTCTAATCTTCATTGAAATTGAACTGAATTTACAGATATCTTTACCAAGCTGGAACATCCAGTCAATGAAACATAGGCAATATAATTTACTCAAAGCTTACAGATTGGATTTTTATTATTCCAGTGAGCTAAAAGGACAATAAATTTTTTTAATGTAGGTGCCTAAATTTTTAATATAGACACCTGAAAATCTAATTTAAACATAACATTTGGAATAGAAACTGACTTCAGCCAATTGGTTTTCAGTTATTAATCTACTATAAAATGAAACAATTATGCAATTTGTCATTGTTTATCACAGTCAGGAGAGAATGTAATGAATGTTACCAATAAATTGTCAGATACAAATTCAACATTTGACACTTACGGTATGATGGAAAGCTAATTAAAATACTGAAAATGTGCTAGTTTTAGTTCTGAGAGATGTATTCAGTTTTCTTAGTTGGATATTCATGAAATATGATTTGAAAAGATATTCCTTATATATGGAATATAGTTTGTATGAATGCAGAGTTAATTTAGCATATGAATGTGTAATGGTACAATGTAGTGACATATTCAGTGCCAACCAGTTAAAATTTGTTATTATAGCTATGTCCATCACCAGATATTTTGCACAGAGATCCATCCAAGTTGTTGCATCCCACACAAAAGTATATTCCACATTATTCTGCTCTTTACATTCTTGTGAATCTTACCATTAGTGTTTCAAAGGTAGCTTTATGAACAAAATGATACCTCCCTTTAACATTAGCGCTTTTCTTCAGGCTTTGAAAGCTGAAGAATGTGGCATAATCAGGAAGCCAATAAGTTAAAGTTATTTGTCCTTGGATAATGACACCATGCTGTAGTAATAAGAAATGCCAAAGATTTTGCATCCATTTTGAAAATCATCCAATAGGAATAACACTTTTTAAAATAGAACTATAGTTAAGATTGGAAAATGAAAGCAGTACAAAGGGGAGAAATTGTTTGATTTAAGTATCTTATTTTAACCCAATCATGCAAGGTTTACCTTGCTCTTAGTCTATCTGATGTCAGCCTTCAGTACACAAAGGGTTTATAGAACAGTAATAGGGCTTGTTGTCATCGAAGGCCTTAAGTCCTTCAAAGGTCTCTTCATTGACCTTCCCAGCATCCAAAATGGCATCTCAGCTCATCTGAAACATTGTCACTGATATCCTATTCCATGTTTATTTCTGCCTCATCATCACTTTCCCTCCACTGCTATCAACCATGATTTAGTCGTGGAATTATTACTTCTAACTTGAGAGACCATGGATTCAAATTCCATTCCACTTCAAATTCCAATTAATTGAGTCACTAAGCACACATATTTGTAATGGTATTGGGTTTGCTGACTACAAAGTTCTAAACTCAACAAAGACCTTAAGCCCATTCGGATATAATCTCACTGAAGGGAGATTATACTTTAACTACCTAATCTTCAAAGACTAGTTTACTTCCCTGTTTATTCTTCAAGGTGAGTTTAGCTGCTAATACCCACTATTTGAGGAGTGGGTCCCCTCTTTCTACCAAGGAGAAGATACCTCCAACTAACAAAGTCATTTAAAACACAGTTTCATTTATTTTTACTGATACACATTTAAATCCACACATTCTTAAATTCCTAAAACACATTTAAAACTCATCGAGGACATACCTTAAACATTTCCAAATTACAGATCATAACTAAAACACAAACCATTTCCTATAACATAAAGCATTTCCTAAATATAAAGCATTTCTGCAACATAAAAGATTTCTAAAACACAGATACAATTCCTATTAACTAAAAATACATACCATAATTCATACCCAAAAGTCATCCATCACAGAAATCCAAGCTGAAGGAATGCATTCTAGTTCATCCCATGTGTCCTCCAGGTTTCTTCTTGATATTCCACGCCTCCATTCCCAGTAAGCCTGAGATACTCTCTGCATTTACAGCCTTTTTTCTCCCACTTGGCTGACTCACATATATATGATATTTCCTCAGATATCCTTTAATGGTCTAATAACATTTGTTGGAGACAGGTCTCAGCTAAGGCTGTAAGTGCTGTGAAGCTAACTTCTCTGAATACATAAATGTTCCAACTATAAACTCATCAGTTATTGATATGCTAAATGATATTATCCATCTGTTATGCAGGCATCCATCTGTTCTGCAAGACTCTAAGCAACTTAAGTGTCAGCTTGTCTGTTTAATACAACCCAAATTAAACAACCCATTGTCTTATACTACATCTTTGAGCAGTGATAAAGCAGGAGAAGTGACCTATCAAATTTTCCACAGACAGAGCAAGGGCACTGTACAGACAATACTTTGTTTTAACTTCAAGCTGATTACTGCTTTCCATTTACAGTTTAAGAACTGAAGACTGACTTCTTTTTATAACCAGAAGCTGAACAAACTGTTAGTTATAAGTTTACTTACATCTGTTTGTGATCTTATAAGTGGTAGTTGCTATGTTTAGAAAGCTGAGATAGCATACAACCAAGAGGCCTACTTGCCAGTATCCATCACAATTTGAGTACAAGCTCATGGTTCAGACTTAATTGTTTCTTAAATTCTTAGGGATGGTTTTGAAGGCAGATAAGGAGTTAGGACTCAGTTTAAGTTTTAGGGACAGTGATGTGGGATTCAGATTAGGGTTTAAGAACAGGGATGTGGAGAAGTTAGAGGTCAGACCTCTCCTCTGCATTCTGTGTTCAAGGTCCAGTGACATGGAGAAGTGACGAAATATGTTCAGAGTCCAGGCTCCCACTGCATGTTCAAAGGCCAGTGGTGTGGATGTGGGACAAACTGCATTCAGAGTTCAAGCCTCGGCTTTGTGTTCAAAGGTTGGCGACATAAATGGGCGATGATGGACATCCATGGATGTCGGGCTGTCCCAGATCGGTGGGTCCCAGTATAGGATGTCCATACAAGAGGGAGTCACAAGGAGGCACGAGGGCCAGTGAGTTGGCACACCGGAGTTTGAGCCTGGAGCTCAGGCTCCTGTCATCAGCTGGATTGGGCTCAATACCAAAGATTGAAGCCTGAGGGTTGATTCAAAGTCGGGAAATTGAAGCCTAATGTCCGAATCCTGGAGGCTGGAGACTACGGATTTGATGCCTGCTCTGGAGTTTCAGTCTGTGTGTGTGGGAGGCTGGGAGGGAGCAAAGCAGCTTGTTTTGCTGTTGGTGTTTTGTTGCTTATTGTGTTCTTTTTTGTTGTGTTCTGTGTTGATCCACGAATCATTGTGGCCATGCTATGTTGGTGCCAGAATACGTGGCAATACTTGCAGGTTGCCCCATCATGTTCTTCGACTGTGTTGGTTGTTAATGCAATTAACGCACTTCACTGTGTGTTTCAATGTTCACATGATAAATAAATTTGAATCTGAATCCGAAATTAGGCTGACACTGGAACACAGTATGAGTGTTCTCCCTTGCTATTAGAAGATTTTGCATAGTTCCTTTTGAATACAGCATTAATTTATGAATGTAAAGTCATATTTTGATTGGTTGGTGATAATATGTAATTACAGTATTAGCACTGACCTGTTAACATGCGATATTAAAGTTCTTTTCCTCAATAACAGTAATCTTTCCAAGTTGGATCCTATACAGAAGTACATCCACATTATTCTACTCTTTTAGTTCAGGTGAATCGTCAAAACCTACCTTACTACTGAGGATGTCCATCATTTCTATCACTGGTTTCCAATTAGTGTAAACATATCTTGTATGCATGACAGGTATAATGAAGTTCAAATTGATAATATCAAAATTTAATGTTGCATCGACTATTTGCAGCTCCTCTCCTTGGCCAATTTCACCAGTATTGAGGCTTGGATTCTGCCTACCTACGTAGCTCTTTCGGGCTGTCCATTTCATTCATCTGCCTGACACCAGTTTCCAGAGATGGACTTTCTATTCCAAATGCTGTTATGGAAGAAGCAACCTGAGTGGAAAATATAATTGCAGCAAATCCAAAGTGTGGACTATAGTTGAGAATGTTGAAAGCTAAAATGTGTGAAATAGAACACAGGGGAAATGTCAGGCTGGGCATGTTGATAAATTAAGAAGCAATGATAGAACTTGAGAAGAAAATGGAATGATTTTCTTTGTTACCAATATTACAGATGTCATGGGTGAAAATGACAGTGCACAAATCAAGGCCATTCAGAAACGAGAAATGACTACTCGGAGAAAAGGTTAAGATGAGTTAACTTGCCAGCTCCCTGCAGATCAATTACCATTTCATTCAGTGAAGTTATTGAAATCCGACAGAGTCAGTTTAACTCTGTACTATTGGAAATCTTTGTGGGTTATCTATTTGGCACCGCAGCCAGGAGACTTAAGAATGATCAACCATGATAGAAATAAGTTAAAGAATTTGGTATAGTGTTGTGACTTTGCAAAGCCCATACACAGGTATTGAGAGATCAGTTTATAAATCATCTCATAGATAAACACCTTTAGGCAAAACATTTCAAAACACAGTATCTTATCTTGACAGGGCAAATGAAATTGCTGCTGCCATGGAAATGACAGCACAAATGTGAGCTCATTTCAGCATATGAAAAAGCATAACCTGCAGTAATGATGATGTCTTCTTTATCAAGCTAAGGACACCTGGGCATAACAAGAATCTTTGATAAGAACCTCGGCAACCACTCTGCGAAACAGTATTGTTTACAATGAGCTTCTCTTACAGCAGGAAGATGAGACCCATATCCTACAAAGTCAGGTAAAGTAATAACAACTACAGGAACAGCAAGAAACAATTCCAGGGGCTTTCTGCACAAGGTTGAAAGGAATGAGGACCATCAAGATTATTCTTCAAATAGCATACACCTGCAGATAATTACAGAAAGAATATCACTGGTGATGGGTGGCCAAAATATTGACATGAGCGTAGGCTCCACAACAGAGGGAAAAGGCATGTAGGTTTATGAGTTCAGCAAGATTCTATAATGTGGACTACAATTTCAGAAGTCTAAATTGAAGACATTGGTGCAGAGCATCCAAACCAAGAAATTAAGTTATGACTGATTCTACTAGGAGTGCCATCACGTTGAGCTGAGACTGTTTCAGGCTAAACACAGCACATTGTCCAGGTGGACTATTGATGTGGTTCAGAGTTAGTCAAACATTCCTATATTACCATTGAAAGAGAAGAGAGACAGAAGAGAAAATAGACCATCTATGTCACCTTTGCAATCTTGATAATTTTCCATTTCTGGCAGGCTGTAATTTATACCTGGGACAAAAAATTGGGACAGACTCTTTCCAATAAAAGCCAATACAGTTTATTGCTCTCTGAAGGCAAATGAAATACATTAGATGCTCCAGGCTTTTTGTTGTCTATTTACCAAGTCAAAGCAGAATGCAAAATTCATGCAAGTCTAAACTTCATCACAGTTTTTATTGCCAGTAGACTCTGTATTTTGTCAATATCATCTTTCAGAATTCTGGATTGAGCTATGCATGTGCAGTGTCCAGAGGTTCCCATTGGTTTCATGGCCGATTGACAGCAAGAGGGAGCAGGGGTTACCATAATACAACCACACAATCGAGGCTCATGCATTCATTGCATCAGATAGCAGTCCACTGCATTATTACTATGATTTATTCTCAAGGTTTTGATAATTGCATATTGATTCTATTCATAAATCCTATTGTATTTCTTCTCTGTAAATGCCTGCAAGAAAATGAATCTCACTGTAATATACATACTTATTATTAATGTATGGTAACACACTTCCTTTGATGATAAATTTACTTTGAAGTTCAATGTAGCAAATGTGTTCAATCCCAACTTTATGACACTGGGTTCATTGTGCTCTGTTTTAAACAGAAATCATTTGAGTAAATTTTCTCTATCTGTGGGGCAATTGCCACTTGACAATGAAACTACTTTTCAGTGTATACTTATATGCATGTATCTTATTTAGGAAAGAACAATGAGGACTGATGAGTCTAATGGAAAAGAACAGTAAAATTCTGAAAGAGAATAACTAAGGGGAAATTGTCCAGAGTACAATATAATAGATAAGTCAATGAAAATAACTCAGTCAAGGTTAATAAGAAGGGAATAAATAGAGGGTGTTATGAAGGAGCTGTTATTGAGTATGGCTCGAAAGGAACATTACACAAAATGTTTTTCATTCTTTTCCTGCTTTCAGTAACTCAAGTGATTTAACTTCAATATTAATAAACAGGATAATCTGCTCTCTTCCTTCCTATTATTGAAGCAAATCCTGCAACCTTTGTTTATTCCTGAACACGATTTTAGCAAGCAGATCGTCTTGTTAAAATTGTGAGAATTTAATGATGGCAGAGATGAGAAAAAAAGAAAATTGTCCCTTGGGAGGCAGAAACATTCTCCTCTGGTAATACAGTGGTGCAGTAGTTAGCACTTCTGCCTCACCCCTCCAGTAACCTAGGTTCAATCCTGACCTCGGTTCCTGCCAGTGCAAATTTTACACATTCTCTCCTTGATTGCACAAGTTTCCCCTGGCTTATTTGACTTCTCAAAAATGTGCAGCTTGATTAATTGGCCACTTCATTGAGGCGAATGGCCTGGGGAATCAGGAGGGAATTGATGGACATGTATGAGAAAGGACAAGCTGGTATGGTACCAGGAAATGAGGAGAAGAAGGATGGGACTAAATGGAATTCACCTCTGGGATCTGGATCATTTATCATGTTACGTACCTGTGGGTATCTTGTACTTGTCACGTGACAGTGGTGTTGAAGCTATACTGGACTTAAGGTAGTGGTCTTGTGATGGTGGAGTGATGTCATTTTCCTGCCAGTAGAGGTCATGTGACATGTTTTTTTTACAGGGTATAAAAGGAGGACCCCTCCCTGTGAGGAGGGGCAGTTTGTGTCTGGATTTGCCATTTTGACTCCATGCCACTGCGTGGTCCAATATTATGACGCAGTTTGGTTGAAAGGTGAAGTTTTATTTAATGCCTACAGTTTAAAAGGTCATTGCCCGCAGTTTCTTTATAATACTACCAGTTAAAAATCAGTGGAGAGTGAAAATCGGAGTTTGGGAGCTAAAAGGTCGAGGAAAGTTGATTTCGACGGTGAAACAGGTTTGACCTTGTTTGATCCTCATTCGGAAGGAATTTGTTGGCTGTCCCCGTGGTAACCCCTGCAATAATAGCAGAAAGGGTTGGGTACTGTTTTGTAAAGGAAAGGTCAGTGCCTTTAAGCTGCTTTATTTTCATCTTCGTAAATTCTCCAGGAAAAGTATAGTTCGACTGGGAACTGCAGCAACACGATGTGAAAGAGAATCTAAATCATCTAAAAAGTCTCTCCTTTAATGGACTGTAAGCATTTTGAACTTTTGCAGTACTACTTTGAAGAACTGTTTTTGCTTTATTCCTTTAAGAACTGTTTAAGCTGCTGCACAGCAGCTGATTTCCGGTTATGTTAGTGGTTTGTTTACTTTTGGGGGTTTGTTTTTCAGTGTTTAATAAATGTTTTATTTGTTATAAAAAACCCTGCCTCACTTATATATTCATTGTTGCTGAATCCGTAACAATCAGCATGTTTCATTCTTCGAAGGTGTGCTTGTGTGTTTTCTTGGTGCCAGTATAAACTAAAACTGGGTAAATTTCTAAGCCAATGAGGTCATTTCTGGCTGAGCAGCTTCTCCCAGCACATTTACTGTTGTTGCACATCAGACTTTAGAGGACTCATCGGTGATGAAGTTGATAGTGATGTTTTAAGAGAGCTCCATCCGCATTTAATGGAACTCTCATGGATTTGTTGATTATACAGCAGCAGGGAATGCAGTGAGTTTGTTTGATTTTAACAGTGTAAACTTACAGCACCCTCCACTGTTGTCAGCACAGTTAAAATGAAGGCCATAGTTCCTAAGCTCTTTCAGCAACTTCCACTTCATTTACTGGGTTTCTTGACCTCAGCTGTCTCAAATGATGTGAAATGAATCTTCAATATCTGCCACCATTGTTGACCTCTCTCCCAGTAAGCTTTCTATTTTCCACCTCTCAGAAGTTCATTGATATCATGGCTAGTAGTTCTTTCACTTTCATCTTTCAAACAGTTGTTTTTTTTTGCACCATTTCAGAATTATAGAGCAAGGGAAGCAAGGATTTTCTGCCCGTTTATATACACATCCAATAATGCTGCTTGGCATTCATTGGTTATTTTTAAATGCTTTTTTCTTGGATAACTCATTGAATATTAATGATGTCTACCAGGGCATTAGTTTGGTACACACTTCTAAGTACTCAGTTAACATATAAGTAGAGTAGGAGAGTATTTTAGACCATCAAATCTATGCCAGTGCACAAAACAATCCCAGTCTTGCACTGATGTTCTCAGAATAATCTTTTCATTCTCTCACACACACACACACTCTCTTTCTCTCTCTCTCTCTCTCTCTCTCTCTCTCTCTCTCTCTCTCCCTCTCTCTCCCTCTCCCTCTCCCCCTCTCCCTCTCCCCCTCTCCCTCTCCCTCCCTCCCTCTCTCTCCCTCCCTCCCTCCCCTCCAGAATTCTGCAATTCCTGTACACACTGATGACAATTTACATTACCAGTCCATACATCTTTGGGATACGTGAGGAGCAGAGACCAGAGCACCTGGCAAGGAAGTTGTTACAAGGAAAGTGTGCAAATTCCACGCAGCGTTGGAGATCAGGACTGACCCCAGGCTGCCAGGGTAGTGAGGCAGCAGCTCTTCTGCTTGTGGCCACTGTCCCGCCCCCAGTCTGCAGAGCGGAGGTGAGTTAATATTGGTGGAGCTATAATTAGCAGCTAACCATTTCTTCAACAGTGGCTCTACATTGCAATGCCATTACTTCATAATTTGAAGCTCAGAACTATTTGAAAATACCTTTGGGGAATGCAGTTGCTGCTTGGAAATTACTGAAATAATGATTATATACAATTTTTAAAAGGCCATTCAACCCCTCACAGTTGCTCAGCTATCCCATAAGATCTTTTACCTCAGCGACACTGGGGTGCACTCATCCCATATCAGTTGATTCTCTAATATTTAAAAACTTTCATTTTTATTTTCAGTATCATCGTCAACTGAGCCTTAACAACCTCTTTGGGCAGTCTCCCCTTCCTCTACCACCACTCCGCAATCCCGTGTCTCTCAGGTCCCACCGCCAGCTCCTAGGTCTTTGGAGACTCCAACTTCCTCTCACCCCAATCCTCCCCTCCCCTCTGACACTACCAACCCCCTTCCCCCCCCCCCCAATCCCAGCTCTCATCCATGCAATGTCTTCACCATCCCCTCGGACCTTCCCCTTTCTGAGGCAGAACATTCTGTCCTCAGTAAGGCCTCACCTTTATCCCTTTGTGTCCACACCTCAGTGAGTTCCGCGCCCGCAATGACGCTGAGCACTTCTTCTGCTGTCTCTGTTTCCAAGCCTTCTTTGGCAAGGACTCTCCACCTCGCAGCGATGACACTTTCTCCCATCTTCAACCCTCCTCCTCTTCCTGGACACCATGCTCTGGTCTTCTGTCTGCTCTGGATCTTTTCATTGCTAACTGCTGATGGGACATCAACCATCTTGACTTCACCACTCCTCTCTCTTATTCCAACCTCACTCCTTCCAAATACACTGCTCTCCATTTTCTCTGCACTAATCCTAATCTCACCATCATACCTTCAGATAAGGGGGGTGGTGCTGTCGTAGTCTGGCGGACTGACCTCTACCTTGCTGAGGCCTCGCAACAACTGTCAGACACCTCCTCTTACTTACCCCTTGCACAGGACCCCACTAAGGAGCACCAGGCCATTGTTTCCCACACCATCACTGACCTTATTAACTCTAGGGATCTCCCATCCACTGCCACAAACCTCATAGCTTCCTCACCCCGCACCTCTCGTTTCTACCTCCTACCCAAGATCCACAAACCTTCCTGTCTAGGCAGACCCATTGTTTCTGCTTGTTCCTGCCCTACTGAACTTATATCCGCATACCTTGACTCAGTTTTAAATACCCCCTGGTCCAGTCTGTTCCTACCTACATCAGTGACACTTCACATGTTCTTGATCTTTTCAACTATTTCAAGTTCCCTGACGCCGATCATCTGTCCAGTCCCTATATACCTCCATCCCCCACCAAGAAGGCCTCAGAGCTCTTTGTTTCTTTTTGAACACCAGACCCAACCAGTTCCCCTCCACTGTCACTCTCCTCTGTCTGTCAGAACTTGTCCTCATTCTCAATAATTTTTCCTTTGGCTCCTCCCACTTCTTTCACACAGAAAGTGTAGCCATGGACACTCACATGGGTCCCAGCTACGCCTATCTTTTTGTTGGCTATGTGGAATAGTCCATGTTCCACGTCTACATTAGTATCACTCCCCAACTACAACAACTGCATTAGAACTGCTTCCTCAACCCATGCGGAGCTTGTTGACTTCATCAACTTTGCCTCCAACTTCCACCCTGCCCTCAAATTCCCCTGGTCTATTTCCAACACCTTCCTCCCTTTCTCAATCTCTGTCTCTATCTCTGGATACAGCTTATCTACTGATGTCTATTATAAACACTCTGACTCTCACAGCTACCTGGACTATACCTCTTCCCACCCTGTTACTTGTAAAAGTGCCACCCCCATCTCTCAATTCCTTTGTCTCTACCACATCTGATCACAGGATAAGACATTTCATTCCAGAACTATGGAGCTGTCCTATTTCTTCACAGAAAGGGGCTTCCTTTTCTCCACTATCAATGCTGCCCTCAATCACATCTCGTCCGTTTCACGTATGTCTACTCTCACCACATCTTCCCATCGCCCCACCAGGGATGGGGTTCCTCTTGTTCTCAACTACCACCCCACCAGCCTTCATGTCCAGCACATAATTCTCCGTAACTTCCATCATCTACAGCAGGGTCCCACCACCACTTTATTCTTTCCACACAGGTCGCTCCCTGCGCGACTCCCTTGTTTATTCATCCCTCCCCACTGATCTCCCTCCTGGCACTTTTCCTCGCAAGTTGGAACAAGTGCCACACCTCCTCCTTCACTACCATTCAGGGCCCCAAACAGTCCTTCCAAGTGAGGTTACACTTCACCTGTGAGTCTCTTAGGGTCACGTGAATCTCTTGGGGTCATCTACTGTATCCAGTGCTCCCAATGTGGCCTCCTGTATGTGGGTGAGACCAATGCAGATTGGGAGACCACTTCGCTGAGTGCCTATGCCCCATCTACCAGAAAAAATGGGATCTCCCAGTGGCCATCCATTTTAATTCCACGTTCCATTGCCATTCTGACATGTCAGTCCACGGCCTCCTCTATTGTCACAATGAGGCCACGCTCAGTTTGGAGGAGCAACACCTTTTATATTCCATCCGGGTACCCTCCAACCTGATGGTATGAACATTGATTTCTCACACTTCTGTAATGACCCCCCCCCCCACTCACCATTCTCCATTCCCATTTCCCTCACTCACCTTGCCTGCCCATCATCTCCATCTGGTGCTTCTCCCCCTTTTCTTTCTCCCATGCACTTCTATCCTCTCCTTTCAGACTCCCCCTTCTCCAGCCCTGTATCTCTTAGAAACATAAAAACATAGAAAATAGGTGCAGGAGTAGGCCACTCGGCCCTTCGAGCCTGCACCACCATTCAGTATGATCATGGCTGATCATCCAACTCAAAACCCTGTACCTGCTTTCTCTCTATACCCCCTGATCCCTTTAGCCACAAGGGCCATATCTAACTTCCTCTTAAATATAGCCAATGAACCAGCTTCAACTGTTTCCTGTGGCAGAGAATTCCACAGATTCACCACTCTCTGTGTGAAGAAGTTTTTCCTCATCTCAGTCCTAAAAGGCTTCCCCTTTATCCATAGACTGTGACCCCTCGTTCTGGACTTCCCCAACATCGGAAACAATCTTTCTGCATCTAGCCTGTCCAATCCCTTTAGAATCTTTCACCAATCAACTTCCCAGCTCTTTACTTCACCCCTGCCCCCCACACCAGGTTTCACCTATCACCTTGTGTTTATTCCTCCCCTCCCCCCACATTCTTACTCTGACTCCTCATCCTTTTTTCTCCATTCCTGATGAAGGGGCCTCGGCCTGAAACGTCGACTGTTTCCTCTTTTCCATGGATGCTGCCTGGCCTGCTGAGTTCCTCCAGCATTTTGTGTGTGTTGCTCGGACTTCCAGCATCTGCAGATTTTCTCCTGTTCATGAATTATAAAAGTGGCATGGTGGCACAGTCAGTGGAACGACTGTCTCACAGCAGTAAATATCTGGGTTCGAGCCTGACTTGAACCCAGATTGCCCTGGATTCCTCCTCACATCTGTAATTGGCTGCAGTAAATTGACCCACTTGAGTGATAGATCCTGAAGGGCAG
This sequence comes from Hypanus sabinus, assembly GCF_030144855.1. Taxonomy (NCBI): domain Eukaryota; kingdom Metazoa; phylum Chordata; class Chondrichthyes; order Myliobatiformes; family Dasyatidae; genus Hypanus; species Hypanus sabinus. The sequence continues at coordinate 42,035,755 of NC_082739.1, forward strand.
TTGATGGGAATGTGAAGAAAATACAATGGGATTAAAATAGAGTTAGTGTGAATAGATGATTGATGGTTGCCTTGGGTTCAGGGGGCCTACGGGCCTGTTACCAAGCAGTATCTCTGTACGACTCTGGGTGAAGAAATTGCTTCTCATCTCTGTCCTGAAATGCTAACTCCTTACATTGAAAATATGATCCATGGTTCCACATGCTACAGTCAGGGAACACATTATCCCTGCTTCTATCCTGTCAAAGCACAGAAGGTTTTTATGTTTCACTGAGAGTACCCATCATTCTTCTTAACCTTAATAGGGATTAGACACTGGATGTTTAATCTCGCCTGCCTGTCTGTTTTTTTTTCGTAAGCAGAATTCCCACTCACTAATGTGACTCATCCTGTGGAGGGATTACTTTTGAAGATTATTAAACCCCGAGGTGAGACTAGATCAGGCAGGGGAACTGTGATTGTGGAGGCTAAAGCATGAATCGCTTTATGTACAGTTCGGATCCTGTTTTGGAGTCAAAAAAGCGATAACAACTCAGTCAAATAAACTAAAATAGGCAAGCTATTAAAAATATACAGTTACAGGAATTATTGTGTAACTCTTTCACAATAGGTTCCTGTTTTAAGCTGGATGGAGGTGAATAGGAGAGGTTAGAAAATGCAAGCAAGCAGTTTTACATAGGAATTAAATGTAAATTATTAGTTAGTGAAAAGAGAAATATTGGGCAGATGCTCTTCAAAATTGTAGCTCCCTGACATTTATTGTCTTGCATTATTTTAACTTGCAGTTTAACTTGGCTTTGATTCAGTGTCCGGAATGTTTCGTGTATATTAAGTATCTCAAGAAGGCAATGGGCCCTTGCCGATTAATGGCCTTACATTTGTGGACTTTCTCTAAGGAAGCAAGAAACTGTTAACAAATCCTTAGAGGTGAAAATGCCAGATCACAGGCAATGATATGAAATTTACATTCCATCTGGCATGTTGGCCATTCTGCAGTCTGAGGTATTGCCCAACGCTGATTTCAGATGCCATTTTTTTCAGTTTACTTAGCTGTGAAAATATAATCACTGCCGCTGAACATTAAATAAAGGGAATGGCTTCTGCTGCACTTTTGGTTCTTCGCGACCTCACCAGAAGGCAGCATTTTGTATCGCACAACTTTCTCTTCTCTCCAGTATTTGAAAATGTTGATTGTTTGTTATCTAATCAAAAGGTTTATATTTGCCCACCTCACCACTCAAAAGAGAAGCATTCACTTTTCTCCAATGCTCCCATATACCATCCAGTCTGGAATTTTTCCATAGTTGTTGCTTTGCAAATTGAGATGATTGGGAACTAAAATTGTATACATATTTTCAACTATTTTAATGACTGCTCCCTGGGTGAAGAAAGGAAGACTTGATTTATATGGGGAAGCGCTGGATTTCTCCAGAACATGGACACATGCAAGATAGAGAGTGAATTGCCACTGTCTAAACTGGCCCTCGTATTTAAGAATCTGGGGGAAATTGATGAGAATATAGGCCAAATAAAAGTGGTTTCAAGCAAATGAGAGCTTGATGCTAGGTACAGAGGCTGTGAGCCAAAAGGCTTGTTTCTACGCTGTATAATTCCATGGCTTTATAGTTCATATGATTTTAAAACATCCAAAGTGGTTATACGAAGGCACATTTTTTGAGATTGGTAATATAGATCTAGTGACTTGGTTTTCACTGATAGAAAATTAAAATATTACCAAGAGATTAGCTAATGACTGGAATTTTGATAAATGTATGATGTCAAGCTGTTCTTGCGTGGCCACTAAGTGGTCAGGTTCCTGAACAAGCTGCCAAAGTCCTGGAACATTAGTCCAGAGTGAATCCCACCAGTGCAGATGGTGAAATTAAGTACAAATAATAACATTGAATTGTAAGTATTTCACTTTATTAAGATTGTCTCAATCATAGTGACAATGTATAGGCATCTGTTAGTTTTGTGAGACCATGGATCTGCGCCTTGGAAGGTTTCCAGGGCGCAGGCCTGGGCAGGGTTGTATGGGAGACCGGCAGTTGCCCAAGCTGCAGGCTTTCTCCTCTCCACGCCACTGATGTTGTCCAAGGGAAGGGCACTGGGACCCAAGCAGCTTGGCACCGGTGTCATCGCAGAGCAATGTGTTGTTAAGTGCCTTGCTCAAGGACACAACACGCTGCCTCAGCTGAGGCTCGAACCAGTGACCTTCAGATCACTAGACCGATGCCTTATCCACTAGGCCACATGCCGACACAGTGACAATGAAACCTCAGTATTGTAAAAATTCAGCTGGATCAATAAGGCCTTTGGGGAAGAACATCTCCCATCTTTGCCTGGTCAATCCTAGGCATTAGGTTTTAACTACCTCCTTAATTCAGAGTAGTTTAGATGGAAAATAAATGCTAACGTTGCCAGCAACATCAACATAAATTAATACATTCTTAAAGTACCAAGGACAGGTGGCGACACACAACAGGCTTGTATTCCTTTTGGTAAGGAAGATAAAAGAGCACATAAGCAAAGTGCTAGAGTTGATGAGAATCTATAAGGGAAAGGGAGAGAAATATTTTCCTCCAATAGAAGAGCCTACATCAAAGGAACATAAAGTTAGAGCTACGACATTAATAGTTGTGTTAGGAAATACTACTTCCCACAAGGATAATGAAAAAGTTAGAACTGAGGATGCTAGGTCAGTTGACAAGTTCAAAGTTGAAACTGATGGTATTTGTATGAGACAGATGAGATATTTATAGTTACAGTCTGTATGAAACCATGATGAAATTGAACAGTAGAACAAGTTGATGGGGCTGAATGGTCTATGCCTAACCTTATGTCCACTTTGGATTGTCAGCTTCTACAGTTTAGATTTAAAATAATGGCAACACTTCTTTTAACCATCCTACATATTAAAGCCAGTTGAGCAAAGACTTTTTATTTGATATTTTGGTTTTGCCACCATCTGTTCGAAACTTGCCTGCCAGGAGCTAACAGCATGAACATCAAAGCTGATTTAATGTTTTCAATTACTTATATTTTTAGAGAGGGAACTGATATAAGGTCAGTGCAACATGAGTATGTGAAGGTGTGTGATACAAATATATATTAACAACCTTTTCATGTTTTTTGGATTCTTATTTCTGAACAAGTGGTTCAATAAATAAACTGGAGAGAGCTTTGGAACTCACATCCTCTGTTTGCAACACAACTAAACCAAAACTGGAATTAAATTAAATTAATCCAAACTGAAAATATGTATATGTTTAAAGATTTAAATGTTTAGGTCATTTAAATGATTTTAAATCATTGTAAAGATTTAGATTATGTTGGATAGTTATTGAACTTAATATTCATTCCATGAATATTATTTTTGGAGGCTAACAGACTCCAATATCTATGTAATTTCCCCAGTCTTATGACTGTAATTTCTTTTTAATAACCTTTAATTTCTTTTTAACAACCTCCCATATTGAGGACCATCAGGGTGTTATTGACAAATGTCGTTTCCTGCATATCAAGGTTCCAGTTTGATGTTATGTTTTTCTATGTTCCTCCCAGAGGGAACTGCTTCCCTTGTGAGCAACATTAGATAGGATTTTCTGAAACACACATGATGCATCATTGACACCTGAGGATCATCCAGGACTAGACGGATGGGTCTTATGTCATATTGGTTAATGGCCATGATTATTGGGATGTCCAACAAAATCCCTGGCCTGGATAACTGGATCCTGAGCGTATATAAAGAACTAAACCAGATTTTCTTTTCACCAACCTGTCTCCACCTGCAGGATGATTTGTAAGTGGCAATTCCTGTATGCTTCATGTTGCAGGCCCTTATCTCAACAGGTAGAATGTTGAGGGTCCACATCTGTCTTTCTCCTTTTGCTGATCTCTGACTCCCCTTCACATACTTCCCTTCCCTCGGGCCCAGTTTCCACTACCCACACTCCCTCACCCTAGAATACATCTGGCACTAGACTTTGCAAATAAGATGTGTGGAATCACAGGTAGTTGTGTGATAAAATAACATAACCTATGTAAACTGCTGGCTCTCTCTTTCACCTTGGTTACTCCCATCCAACAACTTGTGGTGCAAAATTTGATCTTGCACAGAAAAATGCCTTATTTCCTCATTCTGATGCACAGTGATAAGCATTGAAATGTTTAGTGAAGAATACAATAACGTGCCTGATGGAATATATGGACCATCCCTGGGGAAAACGGAGAAGAACATGGATAATATAGAAATTTTATTTTAAAAAATCCTCCTGAGAATTGGTGTGTACCAAAGAACTTGTGATAAACCAATTCTCATTTTCAAAAGTTTTGCCAGATCCAGCCAACAAAAGTTAGCTTAAAATCTATGATAAAGAAATATTTTTATCTTAATGTTTAATTGGCAAATTGGTTTATTATTATCACATGTAGCAAAATACAGGGAAAACCCTTGATGTGTATGTTATCCATACAAACCATTACATAGTGCATTGAGGTAGTACAAGAGCAAAACAAAGACAGAACACAGAATGAAGTGTTACGGTTTCAGGGAACGTTTCTTGTGGACAAGGGCAGGGCAGGAGCCATATCAAGCCCTGATGCATCTGAATAGGATGCTTTCTGTGGTTCATATGGAGTTCAGAAATTCAGAGTAAAGAAGATAATTAGAAATAGCCAACACTGAAATTGAGAAAGAATTTGATGTCAGGAAATATAAAATGCAGGGTCCAAGGGCTTCCAGATTTTTCAACAAGGTACAACATAAGGGACTATTGATGAATTCAAGTACTGGAAAGAGAGCTATGATTAGAGGGGTAGGAAGTCACAGATGGAGTATGTTTTGATAATTTTCAGTGAATAGTTTCTTTGAAGGAATAGGCAGGGACAAGAAAAACTACAACAATGCTGGTGCTGTTACTTACCTTTTGACCATATGGATGTTTCGTTTCACTAAATTTGTGTAGTCAGCATTTCAAACATTGAATAGCAATGTCATCTTAATAGTAAGGCAGCAGCTTAAATGATCTTTCACCTCACCTCTTGGTAAAAGCTTTCCATGTATCTATTACATAAAACATAACCAGCTAATTATATTTTTAATTGAAATACCTTAGAGATTTACTCCAGTTATTTTTAATGTCTGAACAGCTTGCCGTTTGGGTGTGTTTAAACTTGATCAGACCAGCAGTCTCATGACCTGCATCTATCATCGAGTAGAATTGAATTGAACTGACTTTATTTCTTATACTCTTAACATACATGAGGAGCAAAAATCTTTATGTTATGTTTCTGCCTAAATGAGCAATGTGTAATTTATAGTAATTTGCAATAAATAATAGGTACAACAGAACAGTCAATATTGTTTAGAAATACAATTGTGTCAGTGTGAATTAATCAGTCTGATGGCCTGGTGGAAGAAGCTGTCCCGGAGCCTGTTGGTCCTGACTTTTATGCTGCGGTACTATTTCCCGGATAGTAGTAGCTGGAACATTTTGTAGTTGGGATGACTCGGGTCTCCAATGATCCTTTGGGCCTTTTTACACACCTGTCTCTGTAAATGTCCTGAATTGTGGGAAGTTCACATCTACAGATGCACTGGGCTGTCCACACCACTCTCTGCAGAGTCCTGTGATTGAGGGAAGTACAGTTCCCATATTAGGCAGTGATGCAGCCAGTCAGGCTGCTCTCAATTGTGCCCCTGTAGAAAGTCCTTAGGATCTGGGGACTCATGCCAAACTTCTGTAGTTTCAACAGACTGAAAACAGTTAGTGCAGCTCTGTAACTAAACTGCATAGGGAGTTCAATAGAAGGAGCCTGGCACGTCCAGTTAAGCCAGGCTAAAGCTGCTGTGGAATCAACAAGCTGGTGGGGATTTAGGCAAATGCAGGTGCCTCACAGGCTTTAACAGCTCACTGAGCATTCCTCTTGGCAAGGGCTATCTGGCCATCCTAGAGAGAGCCTTTGGACAATGATGCCTGAGGCCTTGGAAACATTTGCAAACTCTTGATCTGCCCACACAGGTGAGGTTCACTCTGCTGAGTCCTCAGGCAATAATTTTAGATTGTGGGCCTAGTTCAGAGTGAAGTGCCCATTAAATGATGAATTTTGTACCTCTCAAAAAATATCAGGTTTAACAGTGGGGCAGTGTTGGTGTATTGTGCATGTCAAAAAATCAGTTCTGTTGAAGTTAGTTCACAAAACCAAAGACTTGCACAGTTTTTGGGGTGGACCCAAATGCAAAAAGAGAATCCATCAAGCCAATTTGATAGACACTAAGAAAGAATCCATCAACCTCGCTCTTAAGGTGACCAACAGACATTTAGTCATTAATAGACATCCTCATGTTAGTGGTGCCTAAGGCTAAGAAAGAATTCAGCTGCAATGAACAAACACTAGACATTAACAGACCTATACACACAAAATGTTGAGTCCCAAAGAAGGGGCTTGGCCTGAAACGGTGACTATTTATTTATTTCCATAGATGCTGCCTGACTTGCTGAGTTCCTCCAGCATTTTGTGTATGTTGTTCAGTATTTAATCATGTAATGCAGTTTAGTGTAAGCGTGACTTTAAGAATTGAGTGCCATATATACTATGGCTCTGATGCAATGTTGCATCAGATACTACTGCTGAGTTGAGTCACTGCCTTCACAAAATAAGTAGGTGTTGATAGTTCCACTATAATCTGTTTATACAAGTAACAACACAAAGAAATATCATCCATTTCTTTTTTTGGGGGGAATTGACGATTGATTAAAAACTTTAATTAAAATAATATCACATCTATCAGAAATCACTTTTTGATTAAACAATAATCAGAAATATATCAAATCACTTTTGATATAATTTGATTTTTGTTCCTCAACTGTGACACACTGAATATGTAGAAAACTTTCAGACACAGCTATGATTCTACAAATAATGAGAGTAATGATTGACTTAATTTTTGTTGGGGGTTGGTTGAACAACTTTTGTCAGAACCCAGATAAATGTCTGTAAATCAAAGCTGCAAGGTATTAAATGTTTACTTCCATTAATGGTACAGTTTAAAGTTAACCTGTTGATGTACCATTCCTTTGCTACTTTACATTAATGGCACTGGGATTTTTGCACAAATTCTGATGATAAATCTTCCATTGTTCCATACAGCACAGAAACATGGATTTCATGAAATCCATGCTGACAAGATGGTATTTCCCCTCAACTCTCTCAACGTTCAATTACTCACATACATACTTGGGCCAACTTACAGTAGCCAATTAACTTACCAACCTGAACTTCTCGGAGTAAGAGGTAGCACCCTGAGGAAGCCTTTGCAGTCACCAGGAAAGTGCATACACTCCAGTCAGATAAAGTACGGGATTGAACTGGATTGCTGGAGTGGTGCAATAGCAGCTCTTCAATTATCTAAACTGAGGCAATAAAATGTGACCATCCTAGCTAAATCGAAACAACTAAGCAAAGTAAACATTATTATTGTTTTCTATGTGGGCATACAACATCAATTTCATAGTTTGTAACTTGGTCAAGGAATACCTAACTTCATCTGGCTGATTTCCATTTGGAATTGGGAACCTTCATTGTAATGTGATGTGTTTTGAGTGTATATAAATTTTAGTTGGAGTATTAATTCATTTGAATAAATTGATACCCGAGGATGATTGCTGAATAGTTTACGTGGAGGCCTGATGTATTTCTACTCCATTTACATGTAGTAAAGGAACTGGCTTAGCCATGAGTAAACGATAGATCATGTCAGTTCATAAAATCTTGAGGGAACAGAGCTGAATGAGAAATCCATTTTGTTCATTAGCTAACAGGCAAATTGGAGTTAGACTTATTAAATCAGATGGACAATACTGAATGCTCAGGCAGTCCTTCTCTGAGATATGTGTTCTCTGATAATCATTTCTGGTCAAATACTGTCACTTGCCTCCATCTATAAAAACATCTCAACAAAAGTCAGTGGAAGCATAACTATGGCAAGTAGATCACCATGACAGTGGCCCAGATTTTACCCTCAGCATGACGTTATGCCACTCGCAATAATCTCAGATAAATGTTGTCCACAAAAATCTGCAAGGCTCAAGCTTCCCTTTACAGGTGTTGATTGCTTTTGGCTATCAGATCAACAGCATTCCTCGCCATAAATGTCCTTGAGCAATCAATCACATAAAAAAAATCCCACAGGCAGTAAACAAACAGGTAAAAACACTTCTTTATTAACATTTTAAGGACTTTGCAAAACCATAAATAAAACTTGCAGAGTGTGCACATTTAGAGTACAAGCTAAAATATTATAAGTGTGCATATTTTATTATTTTATATCTATTATACTTATGCTTATCTAAGAAAATTACGACCCACACACTCAAAATGTGTTCTTTTTGAAACCAGAGTTATCATGACTTGGTACTCTACTAAAAATACTATGATCATCAAAATGGACGATTTTAAAATATTTTGTCATATTGTCATTGTATGCTTAATTTTGCACTGTATTAATGTTCCTTATTGTGATTTGGGGTTTCTTAATCTGTAAAATGTATTAAAAAAACTAATAAAATATTTTGTAATGAAGTCAACTTGTAAATAACTTAAGTTTCACATGAAACCTGTATCAAAGAACTGAATCACCAAAAGCTGTTTCGGGATTTTTGTACTAAATTGTGCATACACTGAAATCACAAATTTGCTTTAGTTTCAAGATACAGTGATGGCCGGTGTTGGTAGCTTTGTGACCATAAAACTTGTCCTCCCACGCTCACTGAGTTCAGTGTGGCAGAGAACTTTTCTGATTATAAATAGCTGAATCATGTGAGTCAGCCAATAACTATGTGGATTTGTTTCTAATCTGCTTTTATAAGTGGTATGAGCAAAACAAAGGATAATTGTAGAAACTGGGATAAACAAAAATAATAAAGTGCTGGAAAATTTCAGCAAGTTGTTGCATCTATGGAAATAGAAACAGTTAATGTTTCAGGGCAAAGCCCTTTCATTAGAACAGGTCAATCTTGGTAGCAGAGAAGGTTGGGGAAAACAACGGGAAGAGGAATACAGAGAAGACATTGGGAAGAAGAATAGAAACAAAAGAAAAGGGATAAAAGGGAGGACAGACAAAAATAGCCGGGCTTGAAAGAAGAGTGAGCAAATTATCGGAAGTTGGAGAATTTGATATTGAGTCTTGTTGGTTGCAACATGCCCAGATCAAAGATGAAGTGTTGTTCCTTGAGCTTGTGTTGTGCCTCACTATAACAGTGCAGGATACTGCAGACAGAGAGGGGTCAGAGTGGGATAGGGTGTTATAGACGTAACTCAGTGGGGAATAATTTATCTTGGTCCATAAGTGAAACTAACCATTGTCCCGGCTTAAGCACGTGATGCTCACATACAGTGAGTCAGAAATATAAAACAGAATAAAGAATTTGTCCTGCTGAACCTCTAAAGGTTTGTATACCCTTGTACTGACTTGAATCAGAATCAGGTTTATGATCACTGTCTTATATGACATGAAATTTATTGTTTTGCAGCAGCAGTACAGTGGGGCAGTAGTTGATTGACAAATTTATCATCCATCACTTATTCAACCTGGCAGGACACAGTTCATTCTGAAATCCAAATCTCAAAAGGGTTCAACTAATGGATTGCAAGAAGTGTCTTTAGTTATTGTGATATTCAATGCCATCTTAGTTGGCCATAACAAAGGAAGTAGTTTGATTATGGAGAGTCTGCGTAAGAGCCCCAAAGCTAATATCATATTGTATAACAGAGAGAAAAATAATGAAGGATGTTGAATTGAATTGAATTGACTTTATTTCTTACATCCTTCACATACATGAGGAGTAAAAATCTTTACATTACATCTCTGCCTAAATGTGAAATGTGCAATCATAGTAATTATTATAATTTATAATAAATAGAACAGTCAATGTAACATAGAACTACACTGAAATCAGCATGAATGTAATCACTCTGATGTCCTGGTGGAAGAAGCTGTCCTGGGACCTGTTGGTCCTGGCTTTTATGCTGTGGTACTGCTTCCCTGATAGGAACAGCTGGAATAGATTGTGGTTGGGGTGACTTGGGTCCCCAATGATCCATCGGGCCCTTTTTACAAACCTGTCTTTGTAAATGTCCTGAATCGTGGAAAGTTCAGAACTACAGATGCGCTGGGCTGTCCGCACCATGCTCTGCAGAGTCCTATGATTGAGGGAAGTACAGTTCCAGCACCAGGCAGTGATGCAGCCATTCAGGATGCTCTCAATTGTGCCCCTGTCAAAAGTTCTTAGGATTTGAGGGCCCATATCAAACTTCCTGAACTGTCTGAGGTGAAAGAAGTGCTGTTGTGCCTTTTCACCACACTGCCAGTATGCACAGACCACGTGAGGCCTTCGGTGATGTGGATGCAAGGGAACTTAAAGCTGTTTACGCTCTCAACCCCAGAACCATTGATGTCAATAGGGGTTAGCCTGTCTCCATTCCTCCTGTAATACGCAACCAGCTCCTTTGTTTTTGCGACATTGAGGGAGAGTTTGTTTTCTGGACACCACTGTGTCAGAGAGATGACTTCTTCCCTGTAGGCCACGTTGTTATTGTTTGAGATTAGGCCAATCAATGTAGTGTCAGCAAATTTAATTAGTAGATTAGAGCTGTGGGCAGTGACACAATCATGGTTATTCAGGGAGTAAAGGAGGGGACTTAGTACACAGCCCTGAGGGCTCCTGTGTGAGAGTCAGAGTGGTGCGAGCTGATTAGAGTAGTGCTTCACCATTCCACCAACCTTCTTCCTTATTATTTCCCAACTTTTCCCAGAAAGATGACCATAGACCCTCTCTCCTTCTCAGGACTTAAAAGAACTCAGATAATAAGAGCCACCAAGCAAATGATACGAGAAATGTGTTATGTTGCTGGCAAGCAGAAAGAAACTCCTTGTTTAAAAGATCTATTCTCAGGGATTGTACAAAATTAAGGCCTACTTCTGCTCTGTAGAGAACAGAACAAAATGGGGGGAAAAATCAATAGAATTAGCAGTGTCACATAAAAGTGCTGGAGTGAATCTGAGTAATATCCTGTCATTGAACAGGTGATGGATTGGTGTTATGATATGAGATTGCACTCCAATAAGATTTATTTAAAGGAAGTTCTTGGGAAGTAACACACATAAAATGCTGGTGGAACACAGCAGGCCAGGCAGCATCTATAGGAAGAAGCACAGTTGACATTTCGGGGCGAGACCCTTCGTCGACTGTGCTTCTCCCTATAGATGCTGCCTGGCCTGCTGCGTTCCACTAGCATTTTGTGTGTGTTGCTTGAATTTCCAGCATCTGCAGATTTCCTTGTGTTCTTAGGAAGTATTCCATGTGATTTTATTGCTTCCCTTCATGGCTGAAACCAAGTGTAATTCACATCTGTATTCATAAATGGACGATTACTACTGTTCACTAGATTTTTTTTAAGTGTGAATTTATTTTCAGCATCAGGTTTTTTTGTAGTTTTGGATTTGTATGTTGGACCAGTCTAATTTGTGCATGAAAGTTATGCTGAAATCCTTATTTTATTAATAATTAATTGGAACCCCTAGTAATTTTAGTACTCTCTCAATAATCACAAATTTGAATATATAAATACATTTGGGTAAAAATCTTAATGAATATTCAAATAATGTTGAGACCCCCATGTGATAGAAATAGTGCTGAAGATATACTGGCTATAAATATAGCATCAAGTGTGGGTCTGTAAATTTCGAAGCACCAAGAAACCGCAAAAGGATAATCACCAAGGAAGCTCATCCCAACCAGATGTTCACAAGTGTGCCCAGTTATCTTACCTACCTGCTGTTGTGCAATCCCAGCTTCATGTGAATTGGGAGTGAGGGATGTTGACTTGGTTGCTAGATTGAGAAAAAATTGTTAATCCCAAGGGAAAGGAAGTATTAGTATTTAGCTGTCAATTAGAATCACAAGAGAGATATCACTTGTTGGCTCACCAAGAATAAAGGTGTCAGGGGTAGCAAGGCTGAGAAAATGTTCCTTGGCTCATTAAAGCTCATTTATCTATTGTTAACTCTATCATCACAACATTTAATTGCACTTTGAACAGTTCAAATAAGCCAACTGGCATTATCTTGCTTAATTGGATATTCTAAATATTTAGCACCTGCCCAGGAATAATATTTTATATCCTGCAATCTGATTTACCAGAGACACTTGTGAGTAATATTCTAGCACTTCAGGAGAAGACTTCAACATAATGTTTGCATCCCCTCTCAGGGTTGCTGCTTCATGATCAGCTTTCCTGATAAGAGATTATGTCAGCATGATTGAAGTCGTATAAAGTGGGAAACTGTGGTAGGTTTTAATTATTCTAGTTCAGAGATTTAAACCGATTGTGATGCATCTGGTAGTTGTTGGATAGGTGGTTTCATGTACATTATGATTTGGAATTGGGTTTATGTTTTCTAATATTAACAGGCAATTGAAACTACAGGTGTTTCAATCATTTTCTGTAGCATTGTTTCATTCAAAGCTAATTAAATTTGATGCATTCCATATTACTTTTCTCCCTGTGGAGCATATCTATAGAAACATGCTTGCTGAGGTTAATTCAAGAAAACAATGGCTCATGCCTGGCCATAATATTGTAATTACTACTGGGCATGATCATCTATCTGTGAGAACTAAGTTTAGAGAACAACACTGTCAAGACGAGTTAACTTCCAGTCCAGAATATGACCAGGAACACATCCAGACTGGTTGATAAATGTAAGGTGAAGTTGAAACCTCAAGTGAGAGAAAGAGCAAGTATCCACCTTGACTTTTTTAATTCAAAGATACTGTACAGTAATAAGGCCTTTCGTCCAATGAGCCCATGCCACCTATTTACATCCATGTGACCACTAACCTGTACATCTTTGGAACATGGAAGGAAACCCACAGTGAGAACATAAAACTCTTCACAGATAGCAACAGAATTAAATACGGCCCACTGGCATTGTAATATCTAAAAGAGTTACCTTATGAGGGAAGGTCAATCTAGTTGGACCTACACTCATTGGGTGAGAAAAAATGAAAGCCAATCATATGGAAAATTACTAAGTTTCTGAGCGTATGTTAATATGGCTACAGGTGAGAGGATCTTTCCCCGTATGCTAAAATCTGGAATCAGGTGCATGCATTCAGAATAAGTGGTTACTGATTTATAAAGGAATTGGGGCAAATTTCTTCTCTTAATCCTTCATCAATGTGTGGAATTTTCAATCCCTGTACTCTGTGGCAGTTGAATCATTGACTGTATTTAAGGCTGAGACTGACAGTGTTTGTCAGTAGCGTATCTAAGGTATGGCATGTGTCCTGGGCACCACTTGAAGGGGGGGGGGGGGCGCCTTGAAATTGAGCAATTTCTATTAAAGTCAGACAAGCCATCTTCTGATAGTGAAAAAAGAATTTTCTTCAGATGTATGATCTGTCTTTGATTATCATGAGTGAGAAGTACTAGGATGGCCTTGTTTCAGATCATTGTGTCAGAAGACCGTGAAACGTTTCTTCATGGAGAAGAAGGAAAGTGGAGCTGAAGGCCAGAAGAGACGGAAGTTGGAGGCGGAGGAAGCCAAGAAGTCGAGTAAGTTCTTCATGCCCTTCTTTGAAAAGCCCGAAACAAGTAGTTCAACATGTTCCATGGAGTCGCCTGCACCTGCTACAAGTTTGTTAGAATCCGAAGGTGGATCAAGTACAAATGCGTCACAGGCCGAGGAGGAAGTCAAGTCAGATAAATCAGAGAATGACGAGATTAAGAGTGAGGCTGCAACAGAGAACGTGGACATGACAGGAGGGGAAGACGATGGTGGTGGTGGTGATGATGTTGAGTTTATTAATGGGATTTTACCTGCTGATGAGATTGAACCTGATGACACTGAACCTAGTGAACTGGATGGTGTCAAGCAGCATGAACTGTCATACCAGAAGTGATTGAACAGCATGACATTGGATTTCTGAAGTTTAACAAGGATACTGGAAAAGCAATACTGCTTGACGTGTTGAGAACAGAAATAATAAAGCTAGGTTCAAAGTATTTCCAGAACAGTGAGGGGCCTTTCCTACCAACAAACAACTGCTCAATGAACAAAACTTGATTCAAGAGGAAATTGGGAAATGGTCGTGGTGAGGAAGTGACTCGCTCATGGCTGGTCTACTCCCCTTCTAAAAAGTCTGCATTTTTTATCTGTTGTCTTCTCTATTCCCAGTGAGACCATCAATCCTCATTGGAGCAGGAAAGTGGATTCAACCAGTGGAAAGCACCTGAAAGGATGCATTCCTGAAAATGCCAGGGATAATTGGGAATGCTTCACATAGTGGAAAGAAATGGAAAGAAATTTAGCTGGAAACAGAGCAGTTATTGATGTGGTATTTCAGTCACAAATAGAGAGGGAAAAGCAGGTGGCGTGATATCTTGACGAAAATCCTTCACTGCATAGAATTCCTTGCGACTCAGAACCTGGCTTTGCGAGGACACGGAACCACTTCAGCTGGACGATGACTCCAATGTGGGAAATTTCCTTGGCTTACTGAAACTACTGGCCATCTTTGACCCTGTCATAAGAGAACACCTCACTCATTTGGAAAGTCATCCTGGATCCACGTCTTATCTTTCACCGGGTGTCCAGAATGAATTCATCTACATGGTGGCATCTACTGTTCACCAGAGTTTACTGAGAAGCATTCGTAAAGCCAAGTACTATGGTTTCATGTTCGACTCGACTCCTGATGAGGCACACCGTGAGCAGATGTCAGAAGTAGTGAGGTATGTGGAAGTTGATTTTGAGAGGAAAACAGTCCGTGTTAGAGAGTCCTTCCTTGGTTTTATCCAGATAAGCCAGAAGGATGCTGAGAGATTGGTTAAAGACATCTTGAAACAGCTAGAGAAGGATGAAATGGAGCTACAAGATTGAAGATTGTCGGTCACAGTGCTATGACAACACTACTGTGATGGCTGGACACAGAAGTGGTGTTCATCAAAGAATAAGTGAGAAAAACAACCTGGCAGTGTTTGTGAATTGCGACAATCACTCACTCAACTTGGTAGGTGTACATGCAGCTAAGCAGGATACAATGATGATCATGTTTTTTGGAACCATCAAAGCTTTCTACGTGTTTTTCTCTCATTCAACACAGCGCTGGGAAAAACTCAAAAATACCGTGCCTGTGGTTGTTAAGTCGGAGTCCGAAACCAGGTGGAGTGCAAGGACGGAAGCAGTGAAGCCCGACAACAAATACCTTGAGGAGATACTTTGTTCTCCACGACATGATAGACAATGAAAACGAGACCAGTGAAACAAAAAGTGATGCTAGGCAGCTGTACAACTGTGTGTTGAGTTACGATTTTCTGATTTTGCTAGGATTTTGGAACAAAGTACTCATTCGCAATGACCGTATTCAAAAGAGGCTGCAGGATCCTAGCATGAACTTCCACGATGCTGCCCTTGATTTGGAAGCCCTCCGAGATCATTTTTATGATGAAGGAGAAGTGTTGGTTAGTGAGTCACTTGAAGGAGGAGTCAGTCTCTGTCAAGCATGGAATATTGAAGTTGGAAGATGTCAGAGACAAAAGAAACAAATGGCTGATGAGAACTCGAGAGATGCTGGGTTAACAGCTAAGGAGGAAATGGAAAGAGTCATGAAGGGAACACTCAACCATCTTCACAGAGAAATGGATGAAAGGTTCGCTCGTTTGCACGACACTGACACCAAGTTCGGGTTCCTTCTCACTTTTGAGGGACTGTGTTACAGCGCCGACAGTAATGACCTAAAGAAGAAGTGCAAAAATCTGGGCGAATTGTACAGCTCTGATGTTGATGAACAGCAGCTATACGAAGAAATTTTGGATTGCAGAATGTTGCTATCAAGGTGGGTCAACATGAAAATATCAAGACCTGAAGAGCTTCTTGAATTTATTGTTTAGTATGGAGATGAGAGACAATAGACAGTAGGTGCAGGAGTAGGCCATTTGGCCCTTCTAGCCAGCACTGCCATTCACTGTGATCATGGCTGATCATACACAATCAGTACCCTGTTCCTGCCCTCTCCCCATATCCCTTGCTCCCGCTATCTATAAGAGCTCTATCTAACTCTCTCTTGAATGCATCCAGAGACTTGGCTTCCACTGCCTTCTGGGGCAGAGCATTCGACATATCCACCACTCTCTGGGTGATAAGGTTTTTCCGCATCTCTGTTCTAAATGGCCTACACCTTATTCTTAAATTGTGGCCTCTAGGTCTGGACTCACCCATCAGCGGAAACATGCTTCCTGCCTCCAATGTGTCCAATCCCTTAATAATCTTATATGTTTCAATCAGACCCCCTCTCATCATTCTAAATTCCAGTGTATACAAGCCCAGTCGCTCCAATCTTTCAACATATGACAGTCCCACCATTCCAGGAATTAACCTTGTGAACCTACGCTGCACTCCCTCAATAGCAAGAATGTCCTTCCTCAAATTTGGAGACCAAAACTGCACACAATACTCCAGGTGGGGTCTCACCAGGGCCCTGTACAGCTGCAGAAGGACCTCTTTACTCCTATACTCAATTCCTCTTGTTATAAAAGCCAGCATGCCATTAGCTTTCTTCACTGCCTGCTGTACCTGCATGCTTGCTTTCATTGACTGATGTACAAGAACACCTAGATCTCGTTGTACTTCCCCTTTTCCTAACTTGACTCCATTTAGATAGTAATTTGCCTTCCTGTTCTTGTCACCAAAGTGGATAACCTCACATTCATCCACATTAAACTGCATCTGCCATACATTTGCCCACTCACCCAACCTGTCCAAGTCACCCTGAATTCTCATAACATCCTCCTGACATTTCACACCGCCACCCAGCTTTGTGTCATCAGCAAGTTTGCTAATGTTACTTTTAATCCCTTCATCTAAATCATTAATGTATATTGTAAACAGCTGCGGTCCCAGCACCGAACCTTGCAGTACCCCACTGGTCACAGCCTGCCATTCCGAAAGGGACCCATTAATCACTACTCTTTGTTTCCTGCCAGCCAGCCAATTTTCAATCCATGTCAGTACTCTGCCCCCAATACCATGTGCCCTAATTTTGCCCACTAATCTCCTATGTGGGACTTTATCAAAAGCTTTCTGGAAGTCCAGGTACACTACATCCACTGGCTCTCCCTTGTCCATTTTCATAGTTGCATCCTCAAAAAACTCCAGAAGATTAGTCAAGCATGATTTTCCCATCTTCGCATTGCTATTCAGATAATGCTAACCATCGCAGTTTCCATCTCCAGCTGTGGGAGATCATTCAGCAAGTTAAAACTAATACTTTCGTATTTGAGAGCCTCCATGGGTCAAGACAGACTCTGTGATCTTGCTCTGCTGAGTGTGGAAAGTGAAGCAGCTGATAAAACTGTCTTTGATCACATCATAGACCAATTTGCGTCTGTGAAAGCAAGGAAGGTGCAGTTATAATTTTCATGTAGTGCCATAATTTGTTAATTAAAAGATTAACAAGCTTGACTTGTATTTTGAGCTGATATTATGGTGAAGTTATCGAAAAGATGGGTGTCAGATATTTGGACAGGGGCTCAATTTCAATGCTTGCCGTTGGTGCTATTTTCTGTAGATACGCCCCTGGTGTTTGGTTTATAAGTCAGTGACTGATTATGACAAATAGGAAGGAAAATGCTGAGGTCAAGATCAGTGCTGCTCATTGAATGAAGCAGTAAGTTTGAAGGGATGTTTGGCTTTCTCCTGCTCCTAGTTCTTATAATATGTTCTTATATTTGCACTTTGAAGGATACAATGGATGTGGGCTGTGGACATTCCTCAGAGTTCATAAATTGTGTTCCTTACTGCGATGAGTCACATAGCAATACTTTGTGCTGTCAGTTAACACAATTATAGGTGAGC
Source organism: Hypanus sabinus (assembly GCF_030144855.1). Taxonomy (NCBI): domain Eukaryota; kingdom Metazoa; phylum Chordata; class Chondrichthyes; order Myliobatiformes; family Dasyatidae; genus Hypanus; species Hypanus sabinus. The sequence goes on from NC_082739.1 coordinate 42,053,677, forward strand.
CTCATAATGTACAGCACTTGAAAAATGTAATAGATCAAATTGCCACCTAGAAGCAGTACCTAAAGCCCCTGTCTCTCTGGCCTCACCAGATCAAGGCTGACCTTGAGCATTGAGGCCTCAGCCACAGATATTCTGAAAAAAGTAACAAAGGCAAATTGAGTGAAGGAACTTTGGCTTCTGTCAACTGCTGCAATTAATTTCTATGGGTTTGAAATGATATTTGGAGGCATTTAAGTACTATTTAAATTGGAATAATTCTAGAAGAGCATTGAAAATATTACATTTGACAAGTTAAAAGATGAACTTTATTATAATATTCAAGCATTTAGAAATGTATAAAATGTTAAATATTTTTTCTAAATTATTCCACTATAGTTTAACACTTGCCTCCTCATCTGCAAGCTAAGATCCCCCAATGAAATCAGTGGTCACAGATCCAAATTGGACTAGTATTGGAAGTAATACTAGGGAACTTCAGCAAGATTGAGCTCCAGATTTGTGTGGAGTTCAGCAACAAGGCACAGTGATAATTGCAGCATCATCCATTGCTCCATAAATCCCAGACTTACATTTATTAATAAAGTAGGTATGCAGTATACAACCCAGAGATTTGTCTTCCCACAGACAGCCAAGAAACAAAGAAAACCATGGGATCCGTTCAAAGAAAAACATCAAAATCCCTGTTTCCGCCCCCCATGCACAAAAGAACAGATTGCACAACTGCAAAAAAAAGTGAAAAACACAGAATGTAAAACACAAAAGCAAAAGAGTCCAGGCACATTCAGATTAGCTTAATTCTAGTTCAATCTAGCGCTGTATCGTTTGTTATGTGCAGGCCACCCTGATCAAAAATTGCCTAAAATAGCAACAAAAAACATGGAATGACCAGAGGCCAGAAACACATCATAACATGACCTACAGGTTCCAATCCAATTCACAAAACACGTCGATTAAACCTTTCCCAAGACCCAGGACTCTGGCACCATCCTCCTACAGCATCAAGGGAGTGAGAGACCATTTGAATGCCTGGACCTTCCTCCCTTCACTTATAGAGGTCCTGTCTTATAAATTGAGAGGACAAATCTGACTCGACTGTTGTGCACAAGTCTCCCTTGATGAGTGCAACTTGAGTTTAACCCATTGCTTGATGTAACTCTAAGGCATTGAAAAGCAAACCCATGAAAATAGAAGTATGGGCTTAAAAAGTAAATTGAAGTAGAGGATTGTTTTTAGCATCAAACACTCTTGTCCACATTTGCAAAGCAATAAAATTTATAGGCTTCCAATAGAGGCTGTGAAAAGCATAAAATTTAATTACCGCTATCTAATAATTGCTCTCTGCAACTACTGCTCATACTTCAAATGTTGTGTATGACCAGAATCGGTGTGTGACTGTGGTGAACTACATATACCTGTCTGGACACGCCCCCCCCCCCCCCCCCACCGACTGCTCCTGTGGCTCCGCCCACAGACCCTGGTATAAAGGTGATTGGAGGCACTGCTCCTCCCTCAGTCTCCAAGATGTCATATGGAGGTCTCTTGCTGCTGACTGCTCTTCCAGCGAATAAAAGCCTATATCTCGCCTCACGTCTCTGAGAGTTATTGATGGTGCATCAGTGACAGACATGGGCTACCACTTGCATTAATAGTTTAACTTGTGCTTTGTGTATTTGTCTCAAATTAGAAAACTGGAGGTTTCAGAAATTTGATCCCGCAGCACAAGAACATTGGAATTGATTTTGAATATGTTGTTTTCAATTCATATTTTTGTCTTTGTGCATTAATCTAGATTTTTTTCCTAATTGCAGGTAAGTGAAAATCATTCAAACACCCTGCACAATGATGATGCTGGATGGCTATGAGATGCTATTATCTTGTAGTAAGGTAAGAGGAAAGGTCACAAGGAGATGAAAGTTGTTCCGTGATTCTGACACTGGTTGGACAGCAGGTACATTTTTTTTGATTAAGAAATACAATTATATTGCAAACCTTACATTTTATTATGTTTAGAACAGTTTATGTTCTATAGACTTTCAAATGCAGATGAACACAGTTTGTTTCTTTCAAACTGAGTTTAATCTGTGTTGTGTGTGTTGAGCAGCAGCACTTAGTTAAATAGTTTTTTTGGATTTATATCTAACACAGAATGAGACTTTGCTATCTCAGGTTTCAGATTCCTCATTAAAGCATTATAATACTGTTGTTAAATTCTAATACATAAAGATGGATGTGTAATCAATTTCAATTTAGGGCAAGCTTAATTTTTTCCACTGAAAGAACTGCACTTGTAATCATAGTCATTTTTATCACCTGCTGTCACCCTGGCAATTGCCCACTGATCCACGACAAATTAAGTAGCAATAACTTGGTCTTTAGCTACTTAGGTTTAATTAGTAATCTGGGAAGTTTGTCCCTCTGTAGAAAAAGGCAAGTTTGGCTTGTGGAGAGAGTGGAACATACTTCTGAGATGTGGAATGCCTGCATCTCAAGGCACTGGAAAGATACCCGTGATATTACCTCATCAAAATCTGCCAAAATTCATGGAAAAATAACCAAGCCTGTATCCTATCTCAGGTCAACATTCCCACCAGTAGGTTCTGTTGTGCACACTCCCAACACCAGACTGCTGAAATTCTGAGCTCTGTTACAAAGAATTATCACATGGCCAGAGGAAAAGATTCAAGGATCTGTTCAAAATGTCTTTGAAAAGAAATGCAATCTCCAATGACTCCTGGGAGTCACTGGCATATAACTGCTCAAATTGGAGAAGGAGCATTCAGGATGGTATTGTAAAGTTCACACCCAGATACAAGGATCACACAGTGTTCCAGTGTAAATAAACATCCCATCTGCCCATCCCCTCAGGCATCTCCTTTCCCATCTCTGGAGGAGTCTGTGGTATTTGAAATGCCCTGATTAGTCATCTCAGAACCAATTGAACTGGAATGGAAGTATGTCACCCTTGATCCTAAGGGTCTGATCATAAAGAAGACTACAGGTAGTACATCTGGTACAGATCAGGTTCAGTACAAAGTGACCTTTTTAAATGCATTAGAATAGCTCAAGGCCATTCAGCCCTTTGAACCTGCTCCACCATTCAGAAGAATGTAGCTTTATTCTCACCAATTGCCTTGACTCTATGTTACCTTATCACCAGTGGCCAATGAAAATCCAATGATCACAAATGAAACATTATTTCAGACAATAATACAGCAATTATATAACAGAGAACAATGTTAAAAAGACAGATTAAAGCAGATAGAATGTGGGCAAACATACATACTATACTTAGTTCACCGTACTTAAGCGTACAATAAGTATGATTGACAGAAAATTGGTCAAAATTTATTAATCCAGTATACTAAAAATCTAAATGATTTATTTAAGTGGAAGGAGTCAGAGAGCATTGTTTCTTTTGCTTCTTTTGGTCCAGATTTTTTTATAGTCAAGAAATAAAGAAACTTGCTTTGCTATTGTCTATTCTAGCAGCAAATCACCTCTTTTTGTGGGCCTTTGCCTGGTAACTCATGAGCAGCAATGATCTAACCAATCAATGTATTCTCTGCAGAAATTTGCTATCTTCGTTAACAATATACATTTTGAATTAATCAGGTTGAAGAATTCTTATGGTGAGTGCAAGGTGAGTTAAACACATTCAGATCAGAATGATATTATTTTGAGATGCAGATCAGCCTTTGGTATGAATTTGCATCATTTGGGGTCTGACGAAAAATGTGAAATCTTGCACAGTGCTGGATGCATGTGTGGATCTCTGATTATGTTAGCAAGCTAGCACAGATTGCGCAGGAAGCGGCTGTGAAAGCTTGGGCCACTGGTAAACTCACACATAGAATCCAGCATCTGTGAAGCTTTTGAATATCCCTGATATTTAGAAGCATTCATTAACTATTAAAAATCAAACAGAAAATGCCTTATATTATGAAACTATTTTGAAAGTGTTAACAAAAGTATTTAAAAATCTTTCAAAGATTGCAAGATTTTTAAATAACTAAAAACATTAAAGCAAAGACATTTTTTAAAAAAACTACCTAATTTTAGCCATTCCTTTTTGTAGCTATTGCTCTCAAATTAAATGAATATGTTTGTGGATGCTGTATAGGATTAAAAGAGACATAAGCTCTACAAGAAGATTTCTGCTGTGCAAATGTTCAAGAATTTAGTAAACACACGCTCCTTGTGAAGTCTAGTGAGGAATCCCAGTAGGGACTTAACAGGTGATATCTCGTCAATGATCTTTACATTAATGTGGTTGTCTCAAACTTGCTAAAACTTCTGAAAGTAATTACTGGCAGTATAGCATAGGATTGATAGTTTTTTCCAACAAACTCTGGCCCAATATGAAACTGTGTACCAAAAGCAAAATATAGAGCCAAGGTTCCCAACCCCTTTTATACCACGGACCCCAGGTCCCTCTACCTGAAATAGAAGGAAAGATGGTCTGAAGTAGATTCCCATCCTTTGACAGATGGGAAATGGAATGGAAATGTATATTTAAATTTTTAAAATCTCCAACAATACTTAAAATCCCAGTGAAAGAAACCAGTACACTATACCTTCATATTAATCCCTTCATATTAATAAAGTTATTATTGATTAAGATTTTATACTTGACTAGTGATCTGTGGTTTTTTTTTATTTGCTATGTTTAGTAGTAGTAAATTAGGAAGTACCTCACATTCCCACCCTTCCTGTAAACGATGCTTGATTTCTGGGCAAGTATATATGTGTGCTGATGTTAAGTAGAACAACTCAGGCAAGAACTTCCTGTTTGCATGAACCTCATAGCAGCAGATGCAGCAAGTTTTTGTCCAGTTTTCCCCATAATGATAGAGATTGCTTCGTTGTTACTTCTTGTAAACTTCTAGCAATTTTTGATTGATGTTTTTGTGCATATTTTCTTAATGTTTTGTCTTTTACTTTCTTTATTTCACACATCTTGCTCTAGTCCCTTCCTTTAGTTAATTAAAAACTGTTGACCTTCACTGATGCTGCAGATTTAAGGTGTGCGTATGGTGTCTGAAGCACATGATCTGTCTATATTAAAAAATCTCCATATGGACACCATTGTATAAATACAATCATACATATTGTTAAGAGTTAACTCAAGGCCCACCATTGAAAAGGCAATGATTCAGCTAGATATTGAACTTTGAATTCAGATGCAAATATTATCAAAGCATTCCCATAGTGGTGAAGTAGATAGCGTCATCCTGAAATTGTATCTTCATTTCCATGTTTATTATCCATGAATAGTTATAGATTTAATCATTTCCTTTCACCTGACAGTGCAAGAGAATGTGACACTGACCTACTCTGCCCAAACCATTCTGTGTGCTGATCTTTCATTTTTAACCAGGCTTTTCTAGCTTCCTCTTTTATTCCATTGTTGTACTATTGAATCCAATGCAGATGGATTTACTGTTTGCAAACAGATGGAAATTAAATATGGAGAAATGTGCTATACCGTTTGTTAAGAAGAATGAGAAGAGGCATTACGAATGGCATGGTCCAGGCAGTTCCCAGGTTATTTAAGAGTTCATTCCTCAGAGCTGTTTGAAAGCTGATTTCTTCATGTCAGCAGTGCCCGTTTTCTATTGCTATCCATATCATATTGCTACATACACTTGCTATAATGCTTGAATTTCATCAAATATTCACCTTAACATAACCCATTACTAAACAAATGGAATACATACTGTACCCTGTCACTTATTAACACCACGAAACACCCTTTTTTCTTATTACCAATTTGAAATATGCTTTAAAATGTGTAGGGGGATTTGCATAAAGTGAGATTTCCATAGTATCCATAGCCAGGAGAGCTCCTGTTACAATTTGTTCAGGAAAACTGGGCCTTTCAGGTGCACAAGTCATTGAAGATGGCATTACAACTTGAGAAATCTGCTGAAAGAACATATTGGAGCTTGGGTGTTATTAATAGAGGCATAGGCTACAACTATCATTAAGTACTGATTAGGTCTCTGGTGAAATGTTATTTTCAGTTGGAGGTGACATGTTTTAGAAAAGTCTTGTAAGCAATGGAGAAGATTTTTGAAGATTTACTAAAATGGAACCAGGGTTCAGGTAATTCAGATGTGCTAAGATGCTGGACAATCTGGGTTTTTTCTTCAAAACAAAGAAGATACTTTATCAAGTTGTTTGAAATCACAAGTAATTCTGAGAGAGCAAATGAAATTTGTTCTTCGTGGCTGGTTAGGTAAGAGGACAGATGACATAGACTGAAAGTAATTTAAAACAATTGGCAAGCAATATTTTCTGATCTGGAGTGCATTCTTCTGACTGGGTGATTGTAGCACATTCACAATAGAATTGTATAAATACATGAAGAGGTGAAAATAGTCATGGAGAAATGTAGTAAACACTATGATCTTGGATTGTATGCATAATCCAACTAAAGATGTAGCACAGGCATGATGGGCTGTAAATGGCTTCTTTCTATACTTTATTTTTCAGTAGTTCCATGATGTATCCTTAAGGTAACAGCATCAGAAAACTATCTTAAAGGCTTCTTAGTTGAGAATGCTTTCTGTATTTTGTTTTCCACATGTTTTCTACAATCCTCTTCGCTGATGACTTTTGACATTCTTTGAACATTATATATTTTGTTATTTTCCCCAAGCAGTAAGGCTGATCAACACCTACCCACTAACTCACCTCTCCATGCCTTCAACCTCCACCTCTTTATCATTTCCTGTCAGTCACCTTATGTAAAGGCTGGTGGTGCAGTGACATCTGCACCAGACTTCAAGGAGAGTGGTCCCAGGTTCAAATCTGGCTGGCTCCTCTCATGCTTTCCATTCATGCTGTGTTGAGCTTTGAGCTAGCAACTTGGCCTTGTAAAAAATAGACAAAGATGCTAAAGGCATGGCAAGGTTGCCACCCAATGTGCCACAAGATGTGGAAAGGAACAACGACCTCCTGTGCCTAGTGTTAAATTATGGACATACAATCAATCTATTCAGAAAAGCTATTTTATTTATTATTATTGTGTATTTTATTTGTATTGTGTTTTTTTAAATCTTACTGTGTTCTTTTTTGTGCTGCATTGGAGCTGGAGTAACAGTTATTTCATTCTCCTCTACACTTGTGTACTGGAAATGGCATAAAACAATCTTGAATCTTTTTGTCCACCGCTATAAACGTGTACAGATGCCACACCATGATGATAGCAGGGGTGAAACATGAAACTCAGCAAGGCTCATTAGCTGTGATCACAATGGAGGCAGCTCTGGGAGTAACTAAGAGAATGTAATCTCCCTCATGGTCAATTTTAAGAGTTGGTTGCTATTTGAATACTTTTTTATTGTTCCCAAGACAAGTGTATGCATCTAATGAACTGCCACATGATTTTTTATTTAAAGAAATCAGGGAATTGCCATATCCCAAAACAGTACACTTAGTTACATTGAAAACAGCAGCTCTAACAGATGGTCAAACACTATAACTGGTTTAATATTTCTTTATGACCACAAATCAAGTTTATTAAAAAATTAAAACTTGTTTTTTATGTAATGTCTTATCATAACACTTTCCAAATGTTTCAGTGGATGATAATTAGACAACATAATGGATACAAAATGTTGAGATATTCAAGAGAGATGTATTAAAGAAGCATCTCGGGTAAAGAGGAAGCAGAGGAAAAGGCCAGTAAGGCGATGCAAGAGATTTGGCCCAGTCACCAACAGGGGGTGATGGAAGTGGCAAATGCACTATAAAGACAGATTTGGACTCCAGTGGATCTGAATGAATACAGTCAGCCCTCCATATCTATGGGTTCCGCATCCGTGGATTCAACCAACAACGATCGGAATAAAAACAAAAGCTGTAAGTTCTCTCTCCAGCACTCGTTCTTTGAGCATGTACAGACTTTTTTTTTCTTGTCATTATTCCCTTATTCCCTAAACAATACAGTATAACAACTATTTACATAGCATTTACATTGTATTAGGTATTATAATTAATCTAGAGTTGATTTAAAGTATACGGGAGGATGTGCGTAGGTTATATGCAAATTCTACACCATTTTATATGTGGGACTTGAGCAGCTGCGGAATTTGGTATCCGCGGGGGGTCCCAGGGCCAAACCCTCGCGGATACGGAGGGCCGACTGTACATCACAGTTGTCACTGATTTCAGAGACAAGTTTATTCCCACAAAGTCATTCAGAGTCTTCCCCAATCAGAAGCACTGGATGAACCATGACATCCCCATTCTGCTGCGTGCCAGATCAGAGGCATTCAGGTCTGGCGACCAATAAAAATACAAGAGGTCCAAGTATGATCACCAGAAAGCCATCTTGCAGTCAAAGTGCAATTTCAGACTAAACTTGAATTAATGACGGTTGCTTGACAGCTGTGACAGGGCTTGGATGCTATCACCTCATATAAAGTTAAATGAAGTGATATAGGCAACAACAGAGCTTCACTTCCAGATGAACACAATGCCGTCTATGCTCATTTTGACCATCAAAACATGGTGGAACCATCATAAACTCCCAAAGCCTCTGATGACCTTGTGATTTCAGTCCCTGAGGCCAATCTGAGAGCGTCCTTTAGGAGAGTGAATCCATGGAAAACAGCCAGCCCAGGTAGAGTACCTGACCAATTTCTAAAGACCTGTGCTGATCAACTGGCTGGAGTGTTCACAGTATCTTTAATCTCTGAGGTACCCACCTGCTTTGAGCAAGCTTCAATTATACCTGTGCTGAAGAAGAACGTGGTAACCTGCCTCAATGACTATCGTCTGGTAGTACTTCCATCCACAGTGATGAAGTGTTTTGAGAGGTTGGCGATGAAACACACCAACTCCTGTCTGAGAAGGGACTTGGATCCACTCCAATTTGCGTACCGGCACAACAGGTCCACAACAGATGCCACTTGATTGGCTCTTTACTCAACCCTGGAACACCTGGACAGCAAAGATGCATATATCAGCATGCTCTTTACCAACTACAGCTCAGTATTCAATATTATCATCTCGTCAAAACTAATCAATAAGCTTCAAGACCTAGGCCTCATACCTAGTTGTACAATAGGATCCTTGATTTCCTTACCTGCACAATGCAGTCAGTTTTTGAATTGGCAACGACATCCCCTCCACAGTCTCCATTAACATAGGTGCACCACAAGGCTGTGTGCTTAGTCTCCTGCTTACTCACGTTACACTTATGACTGTGCGGCTAAGCATAGCTCCCATGCCAAGTTTTAGGTTTGCTGATGACACCACTGTTGTAGGTTGAATTAAAGGTGGCGATGAATCAACATATAGGAGGGAGATTGAAAATCTGGCTGAGTGGTGCCAATGCAACAACCTCTTACTCAATGTCAGCAAGACCAAGGAGCTGATTCTTGACTTCAGGAGGAGGAAACCAGAGGTCCATGAGCCAGTCCTCGTTGGGGGGATCAGAGGTGGAGAGTGTCAGGAACTTTAAATTCCTCATTTCAGAGGACCTGGCTTGGGCCTAGCATGTAAGTGCAATTACGAAAAAAGCCAGGTGTTGCCTCAACTTCCTTAGAAGTTTGAGAAGATTTGGCATGATTTCTAAAACTTTGACAAACCTGCATAGATGTGTGGTGGAAAGTATCTTGATTAGTTGCATCACAGTCACATATGGAAACACCAATTTTTTTGAAAAATACATCACACAATGCTCTGAACACGTCATAAGTGATGTAACCTGGGGCCATCGGGTGTTTTGGGTCTTTCAGCATCAGACACCCTCACCCAGGCTACTCAGCCATGGTTGATCAAGCCATGACTAGTGCTCAGGTAGCATGTGCTACAGATCCCCATGGACTTGCTGTCTTCATCCAGAGCCATCTTGAGCCATCTGTGGCCTCAGTGATGTTGCTGATGGCTCTCTACCTCCTTCTACTAGCGATGCCCAATGCACTGAGGGCCCTGTGAAGAGACTGTCCAGATGTCCACTTCAACGGGCATGCACTTTGCCTTGCATCCCTGCCTCCGACAGTCGCTGACCAGTTCCCCGTATCTGGCAAGCTTCCCCTCGTGGGACCCCTCCAGATGCTCCTCCCTTTTGTAGGAACTGAAAATCCTTCAAAAAGGGATGGATATGACCCAGTCTATCATGGGTAAAGCCCTCCACACTATGGAGCACATCTACATAGAGTGTTGTCGCAGGAAAGCAGCATCATCAGGAACCCCCACAACCCAGGGCATGCTCTTTTCTCGCTTTTGCCATCAGAAAGAAGGTACAGGAGCCTCGGAACTCTCTCCACCAGGTTCAGGAATGGTAGTTATCCCTCAACCATCAGGCTCTTGAACCAGAGGGGATAATTTCACTCAGCTTCACTATCCCCATCACTGAATGTTCCCACAACCTGTGGACTCACTTTCAAGGACACTTTATCTCACGCTCTCGATAGTTATTGCTTATTTAGTTATTTACTTATTTCATATTTGCACAGTTTATTGTCTTTTGCGCATTGGATGAATGCCCAATTGGTATGGTCTTCCATTGATTCTGTTATGGTTCTTGGATTTACTGAGTATGCCCACAAGAAAACAAATCTCAGGATTGAATATGGTGACATATATGGACTTTGATAAGAAATTTACTTTGAAATTTGAACTTTGGACTGATGTAGAGATTGCTGAGAATTGAAATGCTGAAGGAAGGAGGTGGCAGGATATGGAGGTGTGAGGGTTTATTTGAGTAGGACAATAATGAATGAGGAATGGAATTATATGAGTTCAAAATGTTTGAGCTTAACATTCCAGAGAGTAGATGTCAGATTTGGTCAGAAAAATTTGAAATGTTGAATCTGGTTTCAACAAAGATGTAGCTAAGGAATTAAGCAGTAGGTCATTGGAGGAAATAGTGAAGGTGGAGGCAGAAGTGAAACTAAGGGAATCAGATGAGAGAAACATAAGGTAAATAACAAACAAATTCTCATGGCTACTAAATTATCTATCACAAAATGGTCAAAGTCAATAATGTATTATTTCAAGTCTTTGCAATTCCCAATGCAACTTTTTTCCTCTGCAGTATGTTTTACTTTCTCTTTCTATCTCCCTATCCCTATCTCTCGATCTCTCTCTTTCTATCTCTCGATCTCTCTCTTTCTATCTCTCGATCTCTCTCTTTCTGTCTATCTCTCTCTATTCATCCTTCAAAGTCAAGGATGACCTTACATAAGAAAGAAAAACATCAGGATCAGAATCAGGTTTATTATCACTGGCATGTGATATGAAATTTGTTAACTCAGTAACAGCAGTTCAATGCAATACATAATATAGAGGAGAAAAAATACAATGAAAAAATAATAATAAGTAAATCTTATTCAGTATACTTTATATCATATACATATATTGAACAGATTTAAAATTGTGCAAAAAAACAGAAATACTATATATTCTTTTAAAAAGTGGATGTGTCCAAGGGCTCAATGTCCATTTAGGAATCAGATGGCTAAGGGGAAGAAGCTGTTCCTGAATCTCTGAGTGTGTGCCTTCAAGCTTCTGTACCTCCTACTTGATGGTAACAGTGAGAAAAGGGCATGTCCTGGGTGCTGGAGGCCCTTTAAAAATGGACACTGCCTTTCTGAGACACTGCTCCTTGAAGATGTCCTGGGTACTTTGTAGGCTAGTACCCAAGATGGAGCTGACGAGATTTACAAACTTCTGCAGCTTCTCTCAGTCCTGTGCAGTGGCCCCTCCAAACCAGACAGTGATGCAGCCTGTCAGAAAGCTCTCCACGGTATAACTACAGAAGTTTTAAAATATATTTGTTGACAGACCAAATCTCCTCAAACTCCTAAATAAGTTTAGTCACTGTCTTGCCTTCTTTATAACTGCATCAATATGTTGGGACCAGGTTAGATCCTCAGAGATCTTGACACCCAGGAACTTGAAGCTGCTCACTCTCTCCAGTTCTGATCCCTCTATGAGCATTGGTATGTGTTTCTTCGTCTTACCCTTCCTGAAGTCCACAATCAGCTCTTTTGTCTTACTGACGTTGATTGCCAGGTTGTTGCTGTGGCACCATTCCACTAGTTGGCATATCTCACTCCCACACATCTGGCATGTTCTGGTTTCTTGCAAAAGAGAGTGAGTGACCTAGAGAAGTACTCATGTAATTTTCTAAGTGTAGGGTAGGGTTGTAGACTAAAGTCATTCATCACTATGAATACCAGAAACACCTTCTGAAGTCACTACTACAGCAAATGCAGTACATATCATCAACCCACTATATGAGAACCGGTTAAAGGCAAGGTACAAATACATGCCTTTATATGTAGCTGAGCAATTTGATTGTCTAAAAACTGACAAATCTTGGAGATAACACCTGGAAAAAATGGATGCAACAATCTGTGTAACAAATCAAGTGTTCTGAGGATATTTAAGTTACAGTCTTGGTATCTGTGAAGGGATAACACATTCTAAGAGCAGACACCACTGTAACAAAGGGGACTGGAGGAGGCACATAAAATTCTCAACTTGCAAATCGGCAAGTTGCTGTCAGAGATATGTTTTTCAACTACAAGAAGGAAAATTGAAGTCTTTACTGATAGGTTTGTACTATAATAAATGTAACCAACTGAACTCAGCGTGTCAACCCATACTTTTCCCGCTGAAGGAGCTGGAAAAAGATACGGAAGACACATTTAAAAGTCTGTAACTTTTTAATGGCATAACTTATGATAGTGAATCCTAACCGTACTCTCTAGCCCTAAAAATAGCATTTTACAGATGTGTGATCTCATTTCTTAAGAATTTAATTAGTGCTAGGATTATTTTAAAATTTGACTTTTTTTTATCTTTCTTTTCTCCCTCCTCTCACGCAGATGTTTTACTAATTCGTCCTTTTATTGCAATACATGGTTTAAATCCAATTTATAATTCTCATTTTAGCTTCTGCAGCATTCAAACTCTATTCCATAGCATGATATTATATTTTATCATCATCATAAAGGTTAATTATGATTTGGATGTTTAATTAGGCAGTAATGCATTTCTGGAATGCTGATCCCAGTTCTCGTACCTGCACTACATTTACGTTAATGAGAGAGGTCAGATGAGAATGGCCAGACTGGATTAAGCTGACATGAAAATGACAGTAACTCAAATAACTACCGATTACAACTTTGATGTGCAGAAGAGCATTTCTGAATGCTCAGCACGTTGAACCTTGAAGTGGATGGGCAACACACTGATTTGCACTCCTGTTCAGCTGCCACTGAGTGTATGTTGATGTTACCTTCGTGTTTGCTCTGTGATTACAAAGGATGAAACAGCTATCAACTTGAACATCAAAATAAAGCTGAAGCAATTGCTCACCAAAGGCTTGTCACCTGTTTTGAATTAGTTAAGCTTGCTACAACCTCTTTGGTAGATTCAGTAACAAGAGAAAATCTACAGATGCTGGAAATCAAAGCAATACACACAAAATGTTGGAGGAACTCAGCAGGCTAGACAGCATCTATGGAAAAGAGTAAACAGTTGATATTTTGGGCTGAGACCCTTCATCAGGACTGGGGAAAAAAAGAGATTAGAAGTTAGAGTAAGATACGTGGGGGTGGAGGGGGGTGGAGGGGGGCAGAGGAAGAAGTACAAGGTGATAAATGAAACTGGGAGAGAACAGGGGTGAATTAAAGAGCCAGAAAATCAATTGGTGAAAGAGATACAGGACTGGAGATGGGAAGCCTGATCGAAGTGGACAGAAGACCGTGGAAGAAAAGGAAGCGGGAGGAACACCAGAGGGAGGTGATGTGCGGGTAAGGAGATAAGGTGAGGGAGGGAAATGGGAATGGGGAAAGGTGAAGAAGTGGGGGGGGGGGGGCATTACTGGAAGTCTGAGTAATCGATGAACATCAGATTCCTTCTTACCCTGCTGCTTTATCTCATTCACCATTTGATTTCCCAGCTCTTTACTTCAATCCACCCCCTCTACCAGTTTCACCTATCACCTACTATCTTGTACTTCTTCCTCCCCTCCCCCACCTTCTCACTCTGACTTCTAATCTCTTTTTTCTGGTCCTGAATAAGGGTTTTGGCCCGAAGCATCGACTGTTTACTCTTTTCCATTGATGCTGCCAGCTAGATTCACTGTTCATTTCTACCCCAGCTCTGCCTGAGGCCCTAAAATCCATACCCTTCGGTGCCTTTACTGCCACCATACATAGGTTCTCCTGTTACATCCATCAACCCACCAATCCCAGCCATTTGACCTCCCTCTTGACATCAGCACCAACCCCAGCCCCATCAGCTCTCCAGTTGACACAAATAAAACCAGTCTGTTGACCAACTTCTGATATCACCTCAGCGATTAAGCATATCACCAGCCCTACAATCACATGAAATTCTGTTCTTGAATAATCCTCCTGTTCCGACATAATAACCCCATCCTTTTTTCACACCACCCTATTTCTGTTCCCTTAAGCCTCTTTCCATGTAATATCCACCCCTCCCATCCCAGCCTGAATGAATTCCTCTGCAATGTAAAGTGCTACTAAGGTAGAATAGACAATAGACAGTAGGTGCAGGGTAGGCCATTCAGCCCTTCTAGCCAGCACCGCCATTCACTGTGATCATGGCTGATCATACACAATCAGTACCCCGTTCCTGCCCTCTCCCCATATCCCTTGCTCCCGCTATCTATAAGAGCTCTATCTAACTCTCTCTTGAATGCATCCAGAGACTTGGCCTCCACTGCCTTCTGGGGCAGAGCATTCCACATATCTGGTTTAGTAATGACTATTGAAAATACCTGGCGAACTGTTCCTCTGTTAATAGGGCAGGACAGGTGTTCAGGTGGCTGAGAAGATAGTTCAAGGTCCACAATCCCAGAAATTGTCCAAATAGTTTAATATCCCAGTTTGTCCGGAGAGAAATGAGACTCTGTGAAAGACAATGTGAGCAGAGAATATAAAAGAATGGGAGAGAGAAAGAAAGAGAGAGGTGTGATTTGGTAGTCCGACCTCGTCTTTATATCTTGGACCCTTCGTGGATTTTGGCAGTCCATGGAGTTATGTTCTACCATTTTCAAATATGTTCATTATGATTTCTGTCAGGGTCTTTAGAAATGCTAGTCTATGGAGGAAGTGTTGGTAAATGGGATTAGCACAGATAGGTCTTGTTAGTCAGCATGGACGTGATAGGACAAAAGGCCTGGTTCTTTGCTGTATGACTCTAACTCTAATGTAGACAAACCCCACATTTCAGGATAATGTGGTGGGGGGTGTTTATAGAAAATGGGCCATATCATAATTTTCCATCATGCCAAGCTCTATCAGTTGCACATGGATCAAAAAATACAGTAGTTGAAAAAAAAACTATTGATCTTTTTTCCCCCACAATAATTCCACAAGAGCACGTTTTATTTTGTATCTCAAATTTTTGATAAAAATTTGTAAACTTTGGGAAGGCAAATTACTGTTAACCAAACAGGTGTAGTTTGGGGGTTCACTGCAGTCACAATTGATTGAGTCAAATAAAGTCATTACAATGGCCAAGCTACTTGTTTGAGGGTGTATGGCATTTTATGACATTGTGAACTACGATTATTTGAATAAAGAACAGTTGCCTTGAAGGTTTTGCCGTCTACAATTCCCACTCCATTGTGAACATGCTATTATTTTGACACTTTTGTCACACTCAGAGTATACTGAGGTATTGTAATTATTAGAAGTTGTGTTTGACCACTTGGAAATTCCTGAGACTTTGTAACATTAAAAAACATTTAAGCAACAGAGCTACCAGAAGAGAGAGAGAGAAAATGCAAACCCCATTTCCAGAAAAGTTGGGATATTTTCCAAAATGCGATAAAAACAAAAATCTGTGATATGTTAATTCACGTGAACCTTTATATAACTGACAAAAGTACAAAGATTTTCAATAGTTTTACTGACCAATTTAATTGTATTTTGTAAACATACACAAATTTAGAATTTGATGGCTGCAACGCACTCAAAAAAAGTTGGGACAGAGGCATGTTTACCATTGTGTTACCTTTCCTTTTAATAACACTTTTTAATCGTTTTGGAGCTGAGGATAATAATTGTAGTAGATTTGCAATTGGAAATTTTGTCCATTCTTGCTTGATATAAGACTTCAGCTGCTCAACAGTCCATGGTCTCCGTTGTCTGATTCTCCTCTTCATGATGCGCCATACATTTTCAATAGGAAGTAGATCTGGACTGGCAGCAGGCCAGTCAAGCACACGCACTCTGTGTCCACAAAGCCACACTGTTGTAGCTCGTGCAGAATGTGGTCTAGCATTGTCCTGCTGAAATAAACATGGACGTCCTGGGAAGAGACGTCGCCTTGATGGCAACACGTGTCTCTCTAAGATCCTAATATACGCCTCGGAGTCAATGGTACCTTCACATACATGCAACTCACCCATGCCGTGTTCACTGATGCACCCCCATACCATCACAGATGCTGGCTTTTGCACCTTACACTGACAACAATCAGGATGGTCGTTTTCATCTTTGGCACGGAGAACTCAACACCCATTTTTCCGAAAACTGGCTGAAATGTGGTTTCATCTGACCACAGCACATGGTTCCAGAGTCTTTCGGTCCATCTGAGATGAGCTCGGGCCCAGAGAACTCGCCGGTGTTTCTGCATAGAGTTGATGTATGGCTTCCTCCTTGCATAATACAGTTTCAAGTTGCATTTCTGGATGCAGCGACGAACTATGTTAAGTGACAATGGTTTTCCGAAGTAATCCCGAGCCCAGGTGGCTATAATTGTCACAGTAGCATGACGGTTTCTTAGGCAGTGCCGCCTGAGGGCTTGAAGATCATGCGCATTCAACAGTGGTTTCCAACCTTGCCCTTTACGCACTGAGATGTCTCTGAATTCTCTGAATCTTTTCACAATATTATGTACTGTAGATGTTGAAAGACCTAAATTCACTGCAATCTTGCGTTGGGAAATGTTCCTTTTGAATTGACTTAACAATTCTCTCATGAATTTTGGCACAAAGGGGTGAGCCACAACCCATCCTTGCTTGTAAAGACTGAGCCTTTGATGGACGCTACTTTTATACCCAGTCATGATACCTCACCTGCTACCAATTAGCCTGCTTAATGTGGAGTCTTCCAAACCGGTGTTACTTGAATATTCTATGCACTTTTCAATCTTATTTTAACTCTGTCCCAACTTTTGTTGAGTGTGTTGCAGCCATCAAATTCTAAATTTGTGTTTATTTACAGAATACAATTAAGTTGGTCAGTAAAACTATTGAAAATCTTTTCCTTGTACTTTTATCAGTTATATAAAGGTTCACGTGAATTAACGTATCACAGATTTTTGCTTTTATTGCATTTTGGAAAAAAATCACAACTTTTCTGGAAATGGGGTTTGTAAGTCGAGCCCATTTGATCAGACAACATAGGTAAAGGAAAAGTACAAAACTTGGTCTTAGATCAAATAGGAAGCCGCAACTACAATTAGCAAAGGGTTATCTTTAAAGATCTCTGAGCAACCAGTGGTATTGCAGACAGGAAGGGTGGTCCATTCAATCACCAGCAGAAAGTGACAAGCGAATGACATAGGCAGGAGCTGCAGCCAGTGAATGGTAACCTGGTTAATCACCAGAAGTCATTTCTCCTTCGACTGTCAGTGAATTGAATCAAAAGGTCAAAGCTTAAAATTCAAAATAAATTTATTATCTGAGTACATATATGTTGCCATAGACTGCCTTGAGATTCATTTTCTTGCAGCCATTCGCTGACAAACAAAGAATTACAGTAGAATCAATGAAAAACTACCCACAAGCAAAAGACTGACAAAAAATGTACAAAAGAAGAGGAAATGCGCAAATAAAAATAAATAATCTGAGAACATGAGTTGCAGAGTCCTTCAAAGTTGGTCCTTAGGCTATGGAAACAGTTCAGGGTTGAGGTGAGTGAAGTTATCTACAATGGTTCATGAGTCTGATAGTTGAAGGCTAATAACTGTTCCTGAACTTGGTGGTGTAAGTCATGATGGTCATGAGTGTGCATAGGCTTCAGCTGGTAGTGTAGTGGGGTATAAAGAGCATAGCTTATTATGTACAGAGCTAGGCAGGGGAGTTACTAGTCTAACAGTAGGGATGCAGAAGAATCAAAAAATGCAGGCTAAAACATCACTGCTGTAGTTTCTGTCTAAATCGTGTGAAATCTTGTGTTTCCCAACAACAGCTGTAAGCTCCATTGACACTTCTTCATGGAGCTCCTGTTTTTAAAACATTGTACTATTTCTAGCCTTGATTATCTCTAGTGAGGATTCTGCGATCTGATTGATTGAAGGGCCACGTTATTTCATTTCCTAGCTCACATCAGGCAGAGGTCCCATGTAGCGGGCAATGAGCTGGATCCAATTGCAGCATAAAGCAAGATTCCAGCCAGAAACCTACAAAAATGTGGTAGACACCCATCAGCATGACAAACAGTGAGTTCTTTACCTTTATTGTACATTGAAAAAATCCTTTCAATAATGATTCTTTCACAATATAGATTGCTGATTCCAAAATTAGATTAATTAAAATATTATTTTAAATAAATCTTCAAGGTGAGATCAAAATAGCAAAGTTGAAAGAAACATTTTCATATATAATATCACCAGCGTTTTCTATACCCAATCATATTTTAGAATGTTTCTCTGCTTACTCCAAGACATTTAGAAAGTACTAAAGTCATGGATATAACTTGCAAATAATTTATTTCCCAATGTTATAAAATTCTTCATATCCTGTTCACACTGACAGTACTTCGGCAAATACAGATTGAAAGCATATGTTGAGAGAGCACTGTCACATTTCTTTTTACTATGATAGCATATAGGCTTCTGATAAATGAGCTGTTAATTTGAATATTCTAAGTTCCATTTGTATCACTATTACTGCCACATTACGGTTACCTCCCAGATTGTTTGCATTTACACACCACAGGCTGTTCTGTGAATTGTCATGATAGAAACACCTTGGTTATTGAAAGAACCTTTTGATTGTAACTATACAAGGGAAATTAGTGCAGGAATAGCTTATAATTTGAATATTGAAGTTAGGAGTCATCTTGGAAATAAAGCAAAAAATCCAAAGAATCCTATCAGCATTAAGAAAGGATGTGAGCATTTTAGCACTATTTTTAAATGCATTCACTCTGTCACTGCATTTTGCCCTCTGTTACATTCACTGTGAAAGCTGTCTCCTGCCCCTGTGATATAATAACTAGGCTGCATACTCACACATGCTTCATTTCACTTTAAGATAAACTCAGTGCAATAAATGATGATGTTTCCCTTCATTGAAGTACATTCTGTAAAATGTGCATTTCGTGCCTGCCATTTTAGTTACCTTGTTCACTGTGTTAATGTCTTCTGCTTCATTACGGATTATACTAAGCTTTTTCCTGTGCTGGGGTGGCTGGATTTGGTCAAGCGTTCGGGCTGCTGCAGAGAATTTTACGGATTTACAGCCGTTTATGTTTGAAGTCGCATTGAAATCTGAATTTAAAAGTAGAAGTGTCAGAATGTCTATATAATGTGTAGGATTCCTTCATTTGCAAATACACCGAGCATTTCACTTAGCTTCATTTTAGCAACTGGTAATGATCCACAAAGTAATAATAATTCTTACTCCCATGTGATTTATGCAATTCTTCCCAATAACTTAAATGCTTTAACTATCTGCAAATTTGGATGAATCCTATTGTAACAAATGGAGCAGGTAGAGAATCAGGAATTTGACAATTGTGAGGCACAACATTCACATATTTTCTCTAAATTAAACTATAAACGATGAGTTTGTTGCAGTGTAACTGATCTATCATTCCAACTGTCCGATTCACTGGTAATTAAGCCAGTATGCTACTTTTGGATGCAAACTAGTGTAACTTCAACATCACCTTCTGAAATCAAGAAATAATTCTCGGTATTTTCAATGAAATGAGAAGTCCTCACATTGGTGTAAAATACTCATGGATCTTAAATAATGTCCCAGTGTGCCCAGATTCAGATGGAGTTCTATCTGTAGTGTCTTAATATAATTCAGCTTTCCTGCAAGTCGGTATTGTTTAGCAATTTCATCCTTCATGAATTTGAGTGAAAGGATTATAATTTCTAGGAGTATAGAAAAGTGGTTCAATAGAGAATGTTGATAATGATGAAGACAAAATATCGCCAAAACTCTTAAATATATTAGAGACTCATGACAAATTACTTTCCTGAAAAGCAACTAAGGGTAATAAATATTTAAATAGAAATCTAATGTTTTACAGCTCATGAATTTAGTTAATTTATAATTCCCTGTTAGATGTTTCACTGAATCTAAGATAGTTTTGCTGCAATCTGCAGTGTTTTCACTTTAACAAGAATGCACAACATATAAAAGGACTGCCCACTGTTTAGAGCTGATTTTCTCTACAGCTCATTGCAGCTGAGAGGACAAAAGGCAGTGAGTGACCTACAGAAAGCAAAGACATTTCATGCATCAGTACTGAATCTTTGAGATCTGGCTGCTATCACCTGGTTCCCTTGGCAACCAGGGTGTCTTTATATGTTAAGAATCTCTAAATGTTGGCATGAGTGATGTGGCAGAAGAAACTATTCAGAGGGTGATGGGTTGAAATAATGTGTCTTGGCAGTAAAAACATTCAGTTGCAAAAAGCTTGCTCAGGAACTCTGAACATCAATTTAAACAGGCTAATGTGAGATCAGACTCCCTAAGCTACAAGCTTTTTTTTTGCTTTATTTCTCCTTTGCAAATTCTTTACTTTTATACAGAGAGAAATATTAGTTGGTGAGTTTCTTGCAGATTCATGTTTCTGTTGTAGCTATAAACTTACAAATAATCCCATTTATCTTGCCAAAATGCTGTCTGAACTCATTTGCAATGTTATGGGAGTGTTATAGTCATCTAATACATTTGCAGAGAAAATCAACAAGCATCAGCTAGATTACCAAGTATTAGTCGAGCCAGAGATAGGCTTATACAGTATAAGAAGTGACAGTGACTTAGCTCCGTACCTGTAATTCTAAGTAACCTAAGAAGCTCAGGAACTGTAGCTTTGCCATTCACCTGTGACCTGATAAATTGAATAAGCAGATAATCATGGAAGTCAAACATGGAAATATAAATTCCTGAACCTTATCTCCATTTATCTTTAAAAGATTCAAGTGAAGGTGAAATCAAAGGAGCAGTTCCAACAATCCATTTGATGATACTTCCCTGGTTCAGGAGTTGGGCAAAAATGTTTGGGAAGAGTATTTCAATTTTACTTGGTCTAGCATGTATTAGCGGTCAGTAACTGAGTTGGAGTTTCAGAGTCATTTGCCACATGGCCATGTAGAGGTGCACGAGGAGATTTGGTCAGGAGAAACAACTAAATTACTGCACGGGTAAGATTTTATTGATGAGCTAAAGAAGGAATGTAATAGCACTTTGGTTAATATTTTGTTTTTGAAAGTAGATATAACAGAATATACAGTACAGAAAAGGGGCACAATTCAAATCATCCATTCTAATGTTTACCCCTGAGTTGAGCCTTTCTCATTCTTCTTTCTCTAACTCTGTCAGCAGAGCCCTCCATTTCCATCTCCCGCATGTTTGTTTGTCCAAGTTTACTTCCTTGTTATTAACCTGAACTAGGCAAAACAGATAAAGCTGGAGGAATTCAGCAGTCAGGCAGTGTCTGTGGAGGGAAAGGTCCGGTTGATTGGGTTCAGGTGAACGATCTTGACCTGAAACATCAACTGTCCATTTCCTTACATAGATGCCTCCTAAGATGCTTACCTTTATGTGCGTTGCCCCAAATTCCAGCATCCACAGTCTTGTGTGTCTGAACCTCAGTTAGTCTCTCTGTTGTTGAGTTCCAGAGACTTGTACATGTTACCTGTAGTTCCACTCTTTTTGACAAGTGAAAACATGTTCTCCATGTCAACTCTATCAAAACCTTTCCCAACATTAAAAGTTGTTTATTAGTTAGGTTTCAACCTTCTCCTTCACGTGGAAAGAGACCCAGTTTATTTCATCCATTCTCAATCAGCAGCTTTGGGATCATTCTTCATGATATATTTTGTGGCCTGTTTGGTGTCTCCAAATCCTTACCGAGAAATGCTGATTTTAGGATGGAGGTGGGGAGGCAGACATCACCGTGCATCCAATTGAAGATATGGATTAGCTTATAAGCAGCATCAAACTCACACTGATTGGCAACAGAAGAGTGGGTCGTTGAACAAGTCCATGAGGTCAATATTAGTTCACATTAGGGGAAATGAATTATTTTTTCACTGATATTTCCCTTCACCTTTGCTATTTTCCAATTGCTGCCTTCGTACAGGTGTATAACTGACTATGATTCATACTAATGTCATGTGTACTGGAGTAGCCCAGGAGTTTGTTTTTATCTTTTTGAACCTTGACATTAAGTATCAGCAGGCTACATCAATACAGAGAGAATAATAATTTATCCCAAATCAGATCTTCACCTAAGATCCAGATGTGAATGTATTCCAGAATTACAAGCCGGGTATTTTATATGCCCTTACTTTTGAGCTTTGAAATATATAGCAACTGCAGCTGATGCCCTGCCGCTAAGATACATTTTCCTCAAATCTCAGTGTATTTTTTCTGCACCATTATATCATTGGTGAGTAGGGCTAAGTATTGGAGGTTTAGAGTGTTGCATGGTAGGGTGCACATTTTCAGCCAAAGACCAACCAGAGGAATTAATTTTAGACCTGGGGTTCACCCAATGATCATTCAAATAATGATCAAATACTCCTGATGAAGGGTTTCAGCCCGAAACGTCGTCACTACCTCCTCCCATCGAAGCTGTTGGGCCTGCAGAGTTCTGCCAGCATTTTGTGTTTTTATCAAAGCATTCAGGCCCAGTTCATCAAATAACGTTAAGATGTTTCGTATACCTCTCCAAAAATCACAAACAAAAATTAAATTTCTCTGTTACAGCATAACCCTGTGGATTGAAGTAGCAGGGATGGTTTCATTCAAAAGTGCACAGGAAACTTTACAGATTTGCAGTTCAATGTTTCTGCTTTAACCTTCATCTTTAATGACAATCTCAATGAATGTTTAAAAGACTTGGATGGCCTTAATGCCTCGAATCTTGAAAGCAACTTATTGAACTGGAAGAAGTTGCCCGCCCCTTGAAGCAGACATTAGTTAACCGTGCTTGAGTGGCTGTTGACTACTATTGACCATTTAGCCCTTGAGATGCTAAAACAGAGAATTTCAAGCATTAATCATTCATTATTTTGGGATAGATTTATTGACTGCCTTTGTTGTGGTGCTTACCATTGTATGCAGGTAAAAGTCATTTCTTTCTCTCCAGCTGTAACATTCTGATAGAGTAGAGCAGAAATTAAAGACAATATTCTGCATGTGTTATCAGTTAGATAAAAGGGAGCAACGCTGCTGTTGCTAACATTTTATAAAGTACACAGACCTGATAGATTCTTTTCTGAAATGAGTTGGAAATGACTTTTTAATGAACATGCAGCAACAAGAATAATATTATTAATTCAGCAGTGAGATTATGAAATATGAAAAACAGCCAGTATATTGGCAGTCTGTACCTTACAGAGTCAATAGAGTTAAAATGTATATTCAATATCGAAAATATTCCTTCTACTTCCTTTTTGTTTTCTGTCCCCTTCCAACATAAAAAGATTTTTTAATTATAAGACAACTTTCCAATCTCATATTTCATGGGACACACCAGCATACCAAATGTCCTGAGTTTAAATGTCATCATTGTGAGCTGTGCAATTAATTTAATAGAACGGGTAACGTATGGGCTGGCAGCAGCTGCAAAAACAAACAAAAGCTGCAGATTGATTCATGTCTTTTTAAGGATGGTCCTTTCCATTAGATTCAGATAACATTTATGTATCACATGTACAGTGAAATGTGTCATTTGCACTAACAACCAACACAACACAAGCAACAACAACAATAACACAACATCAAAACAGCAACAGCAAAATAAGCCCCTTTCCCACCCTCCCACACATCCTCTTACTCCACACGCACACTCACACACACGCGTCCAGCCCCAGTACAGGTCACGTCTGGGTCTCTGGCCTTCGCCCTGGACTCTCAGTTACACAGGCATCATGCTTCCAATCTCCAGTCCCTGGTGCAGACTCACAACCTCCAACCCAGGAACTTCGACTTCAGGCCACAACCTCTGCACCTGCTGATCACTGAATTTTGACTTCCAGCTTAGATCTCCGGACTTTGCTGACCTCTGGGTTGTCGATCCCAGCACTCAGCATCCTGTGTGGTCACCATCCCTTGTGCTTCTTGCCCACATAACCCCGGGACTCAAGGGAGTCATGAGCCCTCATCCACAACGCCTGGAGATCTTGGTCATTGACCATGGGGATCACTAGCCTTCATCCTCAGTGCCTTCTAATCCGTCACCCTTCCATGGAGGTCACTGGCCTTCGACCATGAAGCACTCCGACTCAGATCCTCCAACTCCTGCCACTGACTATTCATTTAATTTCCCTGACCTCTAACTTCCTCTCATCCAAGTCCCTAAGCCTCTAACTTGTCCTCTAACTCCCCGCACTGTCACCAAAACAAACCCGATGAACAAAAAAAAGCAATTAAGTCTGAGTCACGATCTCAACAGACATCGCAGTTTTCACTGCTGGCAATGTTTTTGGATCGTGTCATGCTTAATGCCCTCAACATCATGAAAGATAGACAATTATTATTACCTTGACTTTATATTCCATAAACAAAAGAAACAAGTGTTTTCTATTTTTTTGCAAGCTTTGAGCTGCTCAATTAATTTTATTGAACTCAAGCATACATCACATGGCTACTTAAAAATAACCTCTTTCTCAGCTATCAGAAATGCAAACTGCCCAGGTCAGATGATTTCCCTTAAACTGAACACTGAAATCCAAGACTTCTTCGGTTGCTGACAAAACAGAGAGATAAATAAACTCAAGCTTAGTCGTTCACTTTACAATGGATTTTCTGGCCAATGATTGACACATCACATATTAGTTTTTGAGGTATCCAAGGGAGGAAGTTTTCTGGTTTGGTGTGCAATCCACGGTTGTTGATATTAACATCTAAAACTTCTTTGAAAGTTTCTTTCCTGGTGGTAAGTTCTAAAAAATTCTTTCAATGCTCAATATATCTTCAACACTTGTGTGTCAAGGAAACACTACTTGGGTCATCCAATTTGTGCTGCTGTTTTCTTCATCACTATGCTTCAGGATTCTATTTGGAGTCCATCACCAGATCAAATGGACTGGTTAAATTTTTTTGGGTTTGGCAGTATGTCATAGACATCTTTGTCCTGAAGTGTACCAACAGAAATCCTTTGAAATGATTAGAAATGCAACACAGTGATTGATCATCTGGCCTGTCATTTTGAATATTCCCTCCAGTTTAGCAATTCTTCAGAACCTCAAATTGATTCACTAGTTTTTTTAGCACGTACAAGACCACAAGACATAGGGGCAAAATTATGTCATATGCCCATGAAGACTTCTCAGTTATTTGGTGAGTCATTCTCATAGTTTTCCTCTTAATCCCTAATGTTTTCATTTCCTGGATTATTCTAGTAATCCTCCTCTGGACCCTCTCAATACCAATGCATCCTTCCTTAGATATCCATACAGAGACAGACTAATACCAGAAGAATAACGGCAAAGTGGACAATAAACTCATGAATCGATTTAAGGTTCTGAGAAATTGCTAAACTAGAGTGAATATTCAAAATGACAGGCCAGATGATCAGTCACTGTGTCGCATTTCTGGTTATTTCAAAGGATGAAAAGAAGATAGCTTTTCTATAGGGTGCTGCTTTTAGGTTCCCAGACTGTACAGTGCATTTGTATCACCAATGATGCATTTCCATTTTTTCCATCCACTGGGGAAAGAAAGAGGAAGAACAAAAGATTTCTTCCTGTTCTATTGTTTGTTAGAGTGTGTACCTCTGTAGTGCAGTAATTGTAGAATCCAAGCCCTCTTCTATTTAATATTGACAGGTTCCAATTTTAATCAGAATTGGCTAATTTATGCAAGAGCACGTATTCTTGGGGGTCACTGAAGTCTGTTCATAATGTGTAATAAAATGACAGGCAATTTAAGTTTCACATTCACCATTAAGTCAATCTATCAAACCAGCCACAAAATCTAACGAGATAGTTTGCTGATTAACTTAATGGAGTAATGACATTGAAAAGCTGGAAATTTGAAACTAGGGGATTTTAGGGAAGAAGTACCAGAAGGAGAAAGACAAAGATTCTACTAACTGTGGTGGGAGTTCAGTGATTCAGTACATTGTCTGGGGTGGGACGTATTGTATAAAAGAGGAAACCTAGATAGTCGGGTGACCAATATGCCATGTTGGGTGGCTGAGGCCAGAAGTAATTCCAAAGATAATGTGTAGCGTCATTTTTGCATCAGTGGTGTATGAAGTTCCTGCTGAATTCCCTATCAGAGACCCTATTGTTTTGTTCTTCTATGTCCTCTCTCCCCTTCACTGCATTTTAAACTTGTCTTGCTTCTAATCATTCACAATCCTGATGAAAAAATATAGAGTTTTCTTCTCCCTCCACAGATACTACCTGACTTTCTGAGTCTGCCTAGCATTTACTGATTTAGTTACAGATTCTTTTCATCCACAGTATTTTGATTGTGTTATCTGCGTAGACATTTATGATCTTGTTAAAATATCATGAGCTGGACAGAGTGGCCATCTTTCCAATAGTGGGAGAGTTTAGGACCAGAGGGAATAGCGTCAGAAGAAAAGGATAACCCTTCAGAACAGCAATGAGAAGGACCAGACGGTCCTTTTCACCAGAGGGTGGTGAACCTGTGGAATTCATTGCCATAGACAGATGTGGAGGCCAAGACATTGGGTGTCTTTAAAGTGGAGTTTGAGCGGTTTTTGATTAACAAGTATGTCAAAAGTTCTGGGGAGGAGACAAGGAGAATGGAGTAGAAAGGTAAAATAAACCAGCCATGATCAAATGGTGGAGAAAATGTGGAATAACCTAATTCAGCTCCTATGTCTTATGGTTATGGATTTGTTGGTGGTTTTGTTAGTAATACTCAACCAGCTCCCTGCCATCTTAATAAGGCAACTAAGACTCACTTTCAATGTCCATCCATTAGATGACGAGACTTATTTTTATCTGGTTAAGAAAGGGTAAGTGTTCATTTAATTACACCCTGATAATTGGAAGTAGTTTAAAATATTTATCATATTCCGTTATTTCTGTAATTATTTTTCACAAATAATTAGTGAAGATAATTGCCAAGTCTGACAATGTAACACTTTAATAAGCTAAACTAGCTGCTATTATATTTTCATGGAAGTGGGAAATGATAGTGGATTATACATTTCTGAGATGACCAGAGGTCATATTGGTTAATTGCTTTTATTTTCTAATTATAAGTTTGAAGGAAAAGAGAGAAGCTACTGCAGTTAAATTTCTTGGTTTAAGACATTGATTATTGATGTACAAATCCTGTGTGGTCAGTTTTAAAAGGGCTGGGCAAATAGCTTTGGCTGTGCAGAATAAGACAGTGGTTCAGTGTTCCAAAACTTCTGTTTTTAAAAAAAAGAGTCTTCCATTTTGTCACCTTGGAGATAATTTGGCCTTTGTCTGTTGCTTCTCCGTCATCTTTCTTGTGGGGATAATTTACTTCTACATGTTCCTAGCTCCAGCAGTATGACTGGACTTGTTATGTTGGAAGTCATTAGTGCCAACCATTATCTGTCTGGATGTTTGCCTCTGCATATTTTAAGCCTAATAATTTCCACTTGAAAACTGTGTTGCAGAATTCTTGAGCAATTTACAACTGGAAGTAGTCGAGCAGACCAAATAAGTGTATTATTGATGTGGAATAATATCAAAGCTTGCAGGTTTGAAAGTTTGTAGAATTACTGTGGTCCAAGAAAACATTCAATAGATCCCAAAGCATAGAATGATACTCCAAATGTACAAAACAAAGAGCTAAACGAAAACAATACAATATAATCCTAAAATGATTCCATTTAATGTGTTTTATGTGTTAAATTTCAAAAGCAATTATTATTCAAATGTGCCTCAAAATATTATACCACTCTCTGAAATTAGAGCAAGAGGAAACAAATGAAAGCCATTAGATTAAGTGCAATATCTTGAAGGTCATCATTGCTACAAGACAGTGTTGCTAATGATAAGTCATTGGTGCCTCATTAGACAGGTGCTTAAATGTATTTGAGAATAACCCTTTTACTTGTCATCTTGAAAATTTGTGGAAATTCATTGCAGGAAGGTAGGGCATCCAGTTATATTTTTCCAAACTTCATTGAGATTTCTGTTAGTCTATAGGACAGGTTACATGTAAACTCTATTGATAAAGATGACTTTTTTATTGTGATCTTTCCTCCTTTCCCTCTCTCCATTCTGCTTTTGGGTGTTACTGAAACCATTCTGAAACTGGCTACCAGGCTAACCTGATTAAAATCTCTCTTCCATTTTGGATGAGCTTCTGCTCTTCTTTTGTTTTATGACAAGCGTTCTTGGAAATTCTGCAGACAGTGGAACACACAATTCAGTTTTATGAATGTTTATATTAAATTGTGCAGAAAGTGATCTTGTAAGGAATATTGCAAGTGAATTAACATTACACAGTGCTCTAGAATGCAGTTGATGTACAGTCCACTATTTCACAATGAATGCTGAGCTCATGGACATCATAGGAACCTGTTGTAATTTTAGGAAGTCAAATGCAAAATTAATCTTAATGAGGTCTGCGTCTCAACTGAGTCAGAAAATTGTTAATCACACTGGCCTAGAAATTCAATTTTATGGTCCTGTATTTTGGTTTAACATTATACAGTTGAAAATTGGCCTCCTGGTATTTCTAGGTTGTTTCAAGCCATTCGAAGAAGTCACATCACCCTTGTATACTTGACATGATTAGTGATGTCTAAAAGCCAGCCCCATAGTGATTTTTGATACTTTGCCCCTCTCCATTTTCCACCACCAGCCAGTATTACTTATTACCCACTGATTCCCCAATGGTCGCAGTTTTTGATCCCCAAGCCCCAGTTCTTGGCCTCTTTATCCTTAGCACCAGACCTCTTTTTTCAGTCAGGCAAAAAGGCCTCCACCAAGCCCCTTTCCTACTTTGAACCTTCTGTCAGATAGCATCCTTTCACTGAAGTGAGACCCAGCTCCTGATCAAAGCCTTAGAACCATCTGTCAAATGATGAGACCTATTGTTGGCCATACGGTACAGGACCCTCAGCTGATTCTCATGAGAAAAGGAAAAGGCATTCAGCTTCTAGATCCATGTAGGCATCAGTGAGATCATGGCTGACCAAAGTTTTACTGCCTTCTGGTCCCTTGGGTCCATATTCTTTTGTATCCTGGCTGAATTTTAAAACAAGATGGTTTAAAATTAGATAGGTGTGTCCTTTTTCAGTCAGAGGAAAAATGTTCCACCACCTCCATCTTTGCACTAAGAAATATTTATTTCCCTTGACATCTTCTGTGTGGCCTAACTTTGGATTAATGTTATACTCCCTTGTTTCAGACTTGCCCACCAACAGATAACTGACTTCTCTCCTTTAGTTCTATAAATTTAATTTGCAATCCTTAAAAATACAAAAAATACAGAACAGAATCGAATCTATCTTATAATTCTGGATTTCATGATTCTCATTGATACAATTTGTATTTAAACCCTTAATCTTGAAAATATTCTGGTCAATATAAAAGACTAAAATATTCTTTTTTAAGATATGGAAGTGTACGCAGTGTTCCAGATACAGCACAAGAAAATCTGTAATGAATTATTCCCTATTCTATGTTCCATCCCTCCAGAGACGTTCTAGTTTCCCCGGATAGTCTGTTAGTAATGTTGATACTTTAGTGTAAATGCTCATCTGCCCTCCTTAATCTATCAACCAGATGGCTTCAATAACATCTTATCACCATGGTAATGCTGGTCCAATCCTATCAGAGATATTCTCTTTGTACTATCCATTCCTCCCCATCCTCCCTGTAACTTGAAGCTAATGTGTTTTCTGTCTATTCTAGTTCTGATGGCATGACTTCAATCTGAACAATTGACTCTGCTTCACAGATACTGCCTTACCTGCTTCCAGAACTTTGTTTTTATTCCCAGCATTTTCTGTTTTTCTTTATTTCTGATTCCCAAAACCTGTAGATTATCATTATTATTGTTTTGTTTTTCATTTAGTTTATTGTGTGTGTCTGACCATTGCATTTCAGAGACCAGAGTGCATGGAATTTTTAATCTCTTGGGTTCCAAAGTCCAGGATCAGAGTTAGTTCAAATGAGTTTATTGATTTCTGTAACTTAGAAGTTCTGTGAGGCATTGAAAGTATATCTGTAAAATGAAGCATCTGCATTTTGTGTGTGATGTTTTCTCACTCATTTCAATAAAATACACTTGAAAATGGGGAAGTTCCACATACGGAGGATAAAAACTCTCCAAAGTGGATTGACTGCCTGTTTTAAATCCCATCTAATTATTTTCTCCATTGACTTCAAATGAAGTTTTGCATGACATGTATAGTGGATGACCAATTGATTGTCAATAGTTTTTCACATTCATTGATGTTTTAAATTACACCCATATGTTCTGAAATGCAGAGATATAAATATTAAAGATCTTTTGGGGGAAAATACATTGCATTATTGTTAAGTATGTAGGTAAAGTTTTTGGAATGTTTTGTCTTCATCACTTGCCTCCCTCGAGTCACTACAGTATTTGAGTTCAGTATCTGTTCTTTATGTGTTTACGTTACCAGAAGAATTCCTCATTAGATGAGGGAGTGATCACAGATGCTGTTAACAAGCCCTCACTCACCACACTAACAGCAAAACAGTGTCCAGGATTTAGAAACTTTATTGATTTTCTATTCTAAGCATGATGTGGCCATCCTCGGATAAATTAACAGCTCTTGCAACTGGTAAAAGGGGCACTCCTGAACTATAGAACTTAGTTATGTATTAAATCGTCAGGAAGATGGTGATGAAAAATCTGAAATTGGATCTGATAGGTTCAATACATTTACACATTGAAACTGCAATTTTCTGCAGTTACTGAAGCTCCTTATGTAAAGAAAGATTAATTCAATCTGATCTAATGTTCTACTTGCCAGTTTCAGGATGTATATTTTATACATTTCTCTAATATTAAATGGAACTATTGAACTATTGAAGCACTGAGACAAAGTGAGTGAACATTCTGGAAAAATAATTGATTATATTCAGTCCATCATTTCTCTTTCTAACGTTGGTGAGATAGTGGCTACAGAAATTGGTCATTTATGTTCTAACACCACTTTTACCGTGCTCTTCAATTGATTTTATCCGGTGTTTGTAGAACTGAATCTTCGTATCACAAAGAGGCCAAAATAGTTAAATCAAAAGCAATTAATAATAATTATATTTCAGTTTCAATATATACTGTACATAGTGTGGCATGACCTTTACATAAGTCTCCATTTCTTCAGCTCTCCCAGTATTAAATGCCGGATATTTCACTCTGAAATGTGTTCAGCTTTTTCTCATTTATGTCTTGTAGCTGGATAAAATTACTGTACTTTCTTGAAAGGCAGTTTTTCATTTTCAATTCAGCTCAATCTTCTGATACCCAGCTCAATGTCTGAGATGGCCAAAGTGTCAATTTAATATCATTGTGGCTTCAACAAATTGCTTTGTCACCCTAAGAAATCAGCGAGTGTCTAAGAACATAATTATGTTGAATGTTTATTTGTGAGTGGGTATGTAAAAGTTCATATGCATTTATGATCATTGTGCTCACAGTTTCTGAAAGGTATAGTTATTGAAGAAAGTGCTTATAACAAAACAATGCATTTGTCTGAAAATATAAGATATCCAAATTTGATCCAACTTTCCAATTAATTCCAAATAAAACCCACACTAAATTACAGCCTGCAGTATTCATAATGAAGCTAAGTAAAAGGAAAATCAGACTGATTACTTTTGTTTTGGAGCAGGATTCACACAAATCCATTTTGGCTAAACAGAAATATACTCAAATAATTTTTCACCTTGAGGGAGAGGTCAATTCATGTGGTGTGGTCCAGAGATACTCTTTCAAATATTCCAAATTATGGTATTTTAATACATATTTAATATATATAGCTGCCACTATATGTTTAGCTGCCACTTCTTGACCAACCCAAGATGAATTGCTCCTGATAATGCCTTTGTGACATGATCTTCACATGCCTTATAGATCTTTGCCTCTGACTGGTGTCTGGTGGTAAAATCTCAAAAGCAATCTTTTCTTTCGCTAAGGCATTGTATACCAGAGTGATAGCACTAAAATCAGTCTTGGTATCTCCAATGATGACACTTTTCCAGAGATCTTTGAAATATCATAGCTCATGCTCCATTAACTAACTCACCCCATTGGTGGGAGAATGGGATTAAAAAAAACATTCAACATTTCAACCTTATGGTCTTGACTGCAAGCAATTGAAATATTGTTAACTCCCAATATGTTTTTATTATATCCATTGTCAATGGACATAACCAGCAAGATACACTTAATATGTCACCCAGATACTATGAAGACAAATGATCTCTGAGAGGACATTACAACGGGCGTTTTGTTTTTGAGCTTCTGAATAGTTATATAAATAAGTCTAACTTACTTGGTTTGCAGAAACCCATTTTTGTGTTAGGCTGTACAATATAATATG
The DNA here is from genome assembly GCF_030144855.1 of Hypanus sabinus. Classification (NCBI taxonomy): domain Eukaryota; kingdom Metazoa; phylum Chordata; class Chondrichthyes; order Myliobatiformes; family Dasyatidae; genus Hypanus; species Hypanus sabinus. The sequence continues at coordinate 42,086,418 of NC_082739.1, forward strand.
CAAATTAACCCTACAAGCCAGGACCCTGTAACCATACCAGTCAATGGTGTTCTCAGACTTTGACTGGACAAGCAATTTTTTTATCATTTTATACAGCACAACAATTCCATTTATGTAATATGAAATAGCAAGCAAAACTGCTGAAAATAGCATCCATGAAGAGAGAAACAGTGGTCAGAGAATCCTTGGATTGATTAACTATTACAATTAGAGGCATGGGGTGTTTAAACAAGCGCAGCAGTAGGGAAGATGGGAGAGAGGAGAAATTCTCTGTGAGGAATTGTGGTATCAGCTCTGAAATGTATATGTAAAGAGCAGGAGAAATCTAAATATTAAAAGGATCATGATGCAAGGCAAAATAAAAAGTTAAGGGGCAATTGATGACGATGACCCTAATGGTTAAGTCAGGTACAGTGCCAGTGAGATACAGAGATGGTTGTCAGGTTAAATTGGGTTGGCAGTTGGGATTAAGGTCAGTCATTGGACCAGATCATTAGTCAGGTAAGTACAGTCAGTGTGGGTGGTGGTGGTTGGTGTGCATGATAGTGTGAAGGGCCAGTATGGTTTTGTAAAGTGTTAAGGTTTTGTATGGTTTTGTAAAGTAGCTGGTGAAAGGACAAATTAGATAGTCGGAGAGAAAATGACAGACTGAGGTTGAGTTATCCTTTTAGATCATTCACCTTTTGTAAATTTTAATGATTATAAGACCATAAGATATAGGAGCAGAATTAAACCATTTGGACCATCAAAACTGCTCCACCATTTCATCATGGCTGATCCAATTTTCCTCTCAGCCCCAGACTCCTCCCTTCTCCCAGTATCCCTTCATCCCTTGACCACTCAAGAATCTATCAACTTCTGCTTTGAATATACCTAATGACTTGGCCTCCACAGCTGCCTGTCGCAAAAAACTCCACAGATTCACTATTTCTGGCTAAAGAAATTCCTTCTCATCTCCATTCTAAAAGGACGCCCCTCTATTCTGAGGCTGTGTCCTTTGATCTTAGACTCTTCCACATCTACTGTCAAGGCCTTTCACCATTCGATACTTTTCAATGAGGTCATCCTCATTCTTTTGAACTCTAGTGAATACAGTTCCAGAGCCATCAGATGCTCTTCATTCAATCCTGGATTCATTTTTGTGAACCTCGTTTGAACCCTCTCCAGTTTCAGCAATCCTTTCTAAGATGATGGGCCCAAACTTGCTCTCAACACTCCAAGTGAGGCTTCATCAGTGCTTTATAAAGTCTCAACATTACATCCTTGCTTTTATATTCTAGTCCTCTTAAAATGAATGATAACTGTGCATTTGCCTTCCTCACCACAGACTCAACCTGCTAAGTAACCTTTAGGGAATCCTGCACAAGGACTCCCAAGTCCCTTTGCATCTCAGTTGCTGTATTTTCTCTCCATTTAGAAAATAGTCAACCCTTTCATTTCTTCTACCAAAGTGAATGGCCATACACTTCCAGACACTGTATTCCATCTACCATTTATTTGCCCATTCTCTTAATCTGTCTAAACCTTCTGTAGCCTTTCTACTTCCTCAAAACGACCTGCCCTTCTAGCGATCTTCATATCATCTGCAAGCTTGACAACAAAGACATCAACTCCATCATCCAAATCATTGACATATAATGAAAAAATAATCTGTCCAAACACAGACCCCTGTGGAACATCACTTGTCACTGGCAGGCAGTCAGAAAAGGCTCCCTTTATTCCCATTTTTTGCCTCCTGCCAATCAGGCACTGCTTTATCCAAGCTGGAAGCTTTTCTGTAATACCATGGGCTCATAACTTGTTAAGCACCTTGCCAAAGGCCTTCTGAAATTCCAAGTACACAACATCAACCAATTCTCCTTTGTCTATCCTGCTTACTGCTTATCAGGAAAGATTTTCCCTTGTGTCACAGAGGCAGACTCAGTGCTAGAGACCCAGCCACTGTGATTTTCCACTATTAGTTCATCCCCTTCAACAGTATCCAAAGTGATATACCTGTTGTTGAGGGGGATGGCCACAGGGGTACTCTACACTGGTTCCTTAACCCCTTCCCCCTTCCTGACTGTCTCCCAGTTTCCTGTGTCCTGCACCTTGGGTGTAACTACCTCTCTATATGTCCTATCTATCACCCCTTCAGCCTCCTGAATGATCCAGAGTTCATCCAGTTCCAGCTCCAACTCCTCAACGTGGTTTGTTAGAAGCTGCAGCTGGATGTACATCTTGCAGTTGTAGTGGTTAGAAATTCTGGGAATCTCCCTGCCTTCCCACAAGAGGAAAGTTGCACGAACGTGCCTAGTACCTCTACTGTCATAGCTGAGCAGATATAAAGAAGAGGAGGAAAAAAAAAACTTGAGCTTTGCTTTGTTGAGTATTTCCAGCATTCATATATCAAATGGAATTCCAATCTAGCTCAACGCTATAAAGACACAGTTACCTCAGAAATATCTAATTATGGTCCGTCCTGTGACAAATTGGTTGAGGTTTCCTGTAATTGGATCAATGCCTGGCAAGAAAAAAAAGAGCAGTTTTAAATGTGCAGGAATTTTTGGGTTAATGTAAATTTATTCCATACCACGAGCACTTGATTCTCTTGATCAAGACCTTCCTTGTTTAGCTTTAGTATTTTCAGTGGCCAGGTTACTTTACTTTTTGGACTTTGCAAGGCCTAGTGCTCAGAAATGTGCTTTCAGAACCTAACATTTTCAAGCGCACATTTTTGTGTTCAAGCAGATTTTCCTTCAAAATCAAGCAATAGGTTCCAAATAGTCCAAATAAACAGTAAGCAGAGATTAAGTTTTGAAATAAGGACCAAACAAAACAGGGAGGGCGTGATATCTGATGTCTCGCTAAGGGAATTCAGTGACTGCCCTCCAGCGATCCCGAGTGGCATCCAGTGTCATTGAATGGTTGGAAATAAAGATTCACAAGCGAAGAGATTGGATGTAATGTGTTCATTTCATGGTGATTAAAGTTGATCCTGTTTGCTGTTTTTATAATTAGTATTTAGTTGTACTTTTCCTACATTTTATTTTCTGTCCATCATTTTGATATCCCTTTTTGAAACTTTACTTGGATTCATATTCTTCTCGCTTTGGACTTAATTTTTATAATGTGTAGCATTCCATGCAAATGCTTTGCTAATAGATCCAGTTATATGAGACATCATGCATTGCCATTGGCAGTGAATCAAAAGATACTGCACTGCTAGGGCATTGGGTTTGTTCTGAACACATTTCTCAAACTTTCTTGTACCACTTTGTATATCTCGGCATGACCCACAGGATATTTAAATGGAAATGTTGGAAGGAACTCCCTTTTTTCCAATATTAGAAAAACCTTTCTAGCCATAAAAGGGTGTAAGTGCATTGTAAATTATGATGCAATGTTGGTGAATAAGAGAAAATTTAGATTTCCAAGTTTTTTTGTAAGCTAAACAAAAGATCCAAACTTATTCATGATTAGTTTTTCCTGTATCTTTCCATACTCAATGCTGCTGGTCTCCTGAGGAGGCATATTGCTGAATTTCCCAAATTTACTCTGGAGAATGGGCTCTCAGAATTTGTGCCAGATTAGACCTGGCATTGGATTGGCCAGCTCATTGGATTTAATAGGAATGTTAGGACAGTGGTAAATGAGATTAGCAGAGATTGGTGCTTCAATGTCATCCTAGATGTGTGAGCTAAATGTTTCTGTTCTGGTTTACTCTATGAAAGAAAAGGGAAAATGTTTCTTTATTTCTAATTGTTTGTTTATTTGCTATTTTAAATTATTTGCAAATGCTTTTAAACACTTTAAATGATTATTAAAATGTTAATTGAAAAAAATCTATTTTATTTTTATAGGCCATAGATGCTTCTGGATGACAGAAACATTCAGAAATCTTTAAAAATGCCACCAGCTTCGGAAATGAGTGAACTTTAGGCTTTCTCAGTGGTCAGGGGCATTTCAGAATCAGAATCAGGTTTATTGTCATTGACATTAGTTGTGAAGTTTTGGCAGCAGTACAGTACAGGTATAACAAATTACAATAAGTTACAATAAAAAAAATTCAAAAGAGGAATACTGAGGTGGTGTTATTGGGTTCATGGACTATTCAGAAATCTGATGACAGAGGGGTTGAAGCTTTTCCTGAAATTAAGAGTGGGGGTCTTCAGGCTTCCCTATCTCCTCCCTGATCATAGTAATGAGAAGAGCACATGTCCTGTATGGTGAGGGTCCTTAATGAGGGATACCATCTTCTTGAGATTTGGTCTGTCAGCAAAGACATGTAGATTTCTACAGATGTACCTTGGAAAGCATTCTGAATAGTTGCATTAGAGGTGGGCTTCAGTGTATGGTTGCTTATCTCTGATTTCCAAGGTGCTTCAGATCAGCAAGATAAAGTGAGTTTGGAAAATTGCAATTGTAGCAGTTGATCCTCTGCCAGACTAGCATCAGCATTTTCCTAAAGCAAACTATTGTGAATTGATCAACTATAATGGAGTTTTCCAGAAATGCTCTTGGCAGGTTCTAATTTTCTGCCTATATCAGCCCCCTTCACCACCTCTATTTCTACTTATCTAATAAAAAAAACACACACACAGCAAAAACAGCATAGGTTTTCCAAAAGTTATTGCATCTTTACAAAGTTCCCAATCATGACCTTTTGATTTAATTATTAATGTAATTCCGTCATTAATCTTATTCTAAGATAATGCCATTTACTCTAGTAACTGATCTTCCCAATCTGTACTCTTAGTAAAAGACATGAAGATTTAAATAAATCGCTTAACCAGCATTTGAGATAAAGCAGAAAAAGAAAGTGGAAAAGGAAGTTAAGTCATGGGTATGGAGCAGGTGCATTAGTTACATTATCAGACTAATAGTCCAGAGGTCCAGACTAGCAATCCAAAAATCTAATTCTAATCCCATCACAGCAGCAGTGGAATTTATATTATACTTGTAATTTTAAAACTTTTTAATAAAGTTCTTATCAATAATGATTAAGAATAACTATGGCATTATTATAAACATCTATCCAGATTATTAACTTTACCTCCAGGGAACTAGATTTCTTATCCTTATGGAGTCTGGCCTACATATGGCTTCAGAACAATGTGGATGAATCTTAGGTGTTCTCTGAAAAGGCAGAGCAAGACATACAGTTTAAGGATAGTTAAACTGTAAGTTGAGTCTTTGCCAGTGATTCCCAGATCCTGAAAAAAAATGTCTGTCTTATATTGGCAGTAAAGTGTAAAATGCCTGTTAGTTGAGACCAAATTCATTCTTAGATTTTATCAGGCAACAAGGATGCAATGCCACAAAATGGACCTGTCTGCCTGTTCAATGTAAAAGATTCCATGGCAGTTGCTCAAAGGAGAGCCAAATTCCCCTGGTTCAGTATTTCCTCCTCAATCATCACCAGCAAAACAGATGAAAGTGTGACTTTACTCTTTGCCTTGTTGTTTGGAAATTGAGTGCTTTGATTTCACAAAGTGATATTGATGAGACATTGGAAGTAATTAATTGCCCATGTCATCTGTCGGAGCATAATGAAGACATGGCATGTTGTGATCCAAAGGCACCATATTTCTTGTATATATTTAATGCTTAGATCAACCTGACAATATCTCTCTTCATACAGTGTCATATAGAATGATTTTATACATGTCAATTGCATGTTCCTAAGGTGATGGAAAACACAATGTTCACTGTTCTTGCTTTATTTTGAAGGAAATATCATGTGGTGTTGCCAGGAAAATTGTACATGACCTCTGATCAACTTCACTTGTAGAAAACATCAAAAAAGAAAGTTAGTTACTCAACATAATTTTCCAAGTGATTCTAATTTCAATATGGCTTTTTGTAAGTTTAGCTATAACTGAGAGTTAAGATTGTTCAGAAAGCCGGCACTTCCATCAACCTCCTGCATTGAAACATATCCTGTTTCAGCTCTTATATAAAGTTGTGTAGGAATTGAACCTCATGTTTCTGGGTACACCACAACATTGTTGTGAATGAACCCCTTAATACAAATTGGGTCCCTGCCAAAATTGATAAATTGGTATTAATCAAGTGTGCATCAGCACTGGCTTGTATTTTGGCCCAAAGTCTTGTTAAGTCTTGAACTGAACACTTTCCAACTGATTTTAAACAGCTTTGCTGCACAATAATCACACAAGGGTGTCAGTCCTGTCTTTTTAAAATATATTTTATTTTTCTGTACATGGTATATTCTACAATATCTGATTCCTTCCGAACAAAGTGATGGAATCAGTGGCAGAAATTAACTAGTCCTTCAATTTTTCAGATGCAATTGTAACAGAACTAGAAGCATACAGTTCATGGATGAAGGGCAGTGAAAAAGACAAAATATCTGGAGAGTACCCAGGGTCATCAATGATGGGCTTGAAATTCTCAAGTGAAGGCAGCAAACTATGCTCACTAAACAATAGAAATGTAGAGCAATTCATGAATGGAGGAATGGTATTATTAATCTGACATTTTAACGACTGGCAGACAAAACAGGAAATTATAGACCAATTTCTTGAATGAAAAGTAAGGAAACTGCTGGTGCTTTATAGCAGACACTATCAGTGTTCATTAAAAAGAGCAAGAATAAAAAAAGACTCATCATTCTCAATTAATGGAAAAAAGTTCTATCCATAGGGAAGCCAAATGCTGATCCCAGAAATAATGGTTTCATGTCCTGTAAAGCTTTTAATTCCCACTATTCTTTAATAGCATGGAATATTATTTCAATATTATATTTGGTATTAATATGGCTATGTGGCAAATATAGCAATAATAACTGTATATAGGAGTTGAACTAATTCAGCAGATGGCCTGAAATATAAATGGATTTTAATGGAGATAAATGCATATTGAAGCAGAAACTGCAGATGTGCGCATGATGAAAGCAAATTATTAAGGGACCAGAACAGTGAAAAGAGGAATTAGCCAAATGCATTCTCACTGAAGTACACTGTCAAGTGCGGGTAGGTTCCATTAATATCTTTTTAAACAGCTGTCACTGCTCTGATAAACTACTGACATTTCTAGGATAGTGTGGACCATCCAAAGTTTTCCGTCACAGATAAAACATTGAACAGGGGGTTTCAGCAAGAACTACCAATTAGCTGCAGTGTTGGCGTCCTCTAAGTGTTCACTCTATTTCTGGGTTTATCATTGAATCCAAACTTCCAGAGTCAAGGGATGTTAACATTTATCCAGCCCCTCATCGTTACACCAACCACAGCTTACTCACTAGTCACAATCTGATTTGTACTTGTATTTGAAGAGGGCACTCACAGAAGCTTGTTTATCTTTCTTTCTCATTGTAAATGTAGTTTTATGTTTTTAAATATACATATTATTTTTAATGTTTCTTTACATTTTTTGAAAACTTCAACTGATTGTTTTCCACTAGTTCTTGAGGTCTGTCATGAGCAGAACAAGAGGAGTAAAAGACTTCACAGAGGAGGCCAAAGGCAGAGCAGGAGAAAGGCCATAACTGGACATCCTGTTACCAAAGGTTCTTCGAGGAGCAAAGTTCCTACCTTCAAAGAACACATTTCAACTGGACAATTATTGAGGCTATCCCCACCCTGTAAAGCTTCTTACTTTGGTTGTGGTCCCCTGGAGATGTTGCAGTGAGGAATCCCAACAAAAGCCCAAGTAGCCACCGGAAGCATTATAGAAACTTCCATTGTCATCCTCAAGATGGACGTCTGTGGCTGGATCACACAGGTGTGACTAGTGAGGACACAACCTTTTCCTACTGCACAGCTGGGTGAGGAGGGAGAAAGAAAATGGCAATGGATGTCAATGAAGAGAGACCTCTTTGGACATTTTATTAGAATTTGCCTAATCACCATGATATAGTTGAGGACAGCACTCCGGTGAATGTGAGTTTAGACTGGAAGGCAGTATGGGCCCAAATATAGCAAGACTATAGCCATTTGGATTTGGTATCTGACCACATTATCACAAAGGTACCTAGAAATGAACTAGAGATTATACTTTTTACTATGAGTGCCATTACTCATTCTTCCAGCAGCAAGATTCAGAGGATCACCATTTCACAGAAAATATCTGGATACAATGACCAAAAATATAACTGTTGTAAGAATATTTTGGGTTGTGCATGCTACAGTGAGGGTCTGAACTCTTGAACTAGTAGTGAATTTTTGCTTTTTGCAAATATTGAAACTTCTTTATTGCTGTGGAGTGCCCTTTAGTTTGGGGATACAATGCAGCAAAGGTGGTGAAGTAAATTGAACTCATTCAACAAGTTAACCTCCATTAACCAGCCTGAAGTTTCATTGCAATCCATTAATGACAGAACACCGACAATGCAAGTACAAGATGTTTATGAAAAGGTCACAACTCATCTTCTCTTTTATATGGAATGACTTCAAACTTTATGACCTAGAAACACAAGGGCCTTTCTCATGAATACTCTGACACCAGTAAGATGGTTCCAAGTCATTTTTCATCAAAACTAGGAAATAGATATTCTTCTTTCTATGTGTTTATTTTGTTGTTGGCTGACTTAACTGGCAATCCATCAACCCTAAACACTCATTCCCTTTGGCACTAGCACTCAGTAACTTCAGAATATGCTACTTACAAAATGCACTGCAGATACTCACCTAAGCAACTCCATCACCTTTCACATCCATGAAGGTACAAGAGCTGCAAGTCCAGAAAAATGGAACAACGAATAATCTACAGGAGGAACTCAGCAGGTCAAGCAGCGTCTGTGACAGGAAAGGAACTGTCAACTGTTAATGTTTCAGATCGAAACCGTGCTTTGGGTTTTGATTGGAAACATTGAAAATTCCTTTCCTTCCACAGATGCTGCCTGACCCACTGAGTTCCTCCAGCAGATTGTTTGCTCCTCCCAAACATATGATCTTTAACACCAGGAAGAACCTGGAAATTGCATGGTTAGAGCAGCTACCCCTCCAAGTTGTATCCCTTCCTGAATTGAAAATGTAGCCAGTCATAATTGAGTTTATCGTCATGGGCACAAGTACATGCATGCACAGGCGTAATTAAAAACTTCATTAGAGTTGCACCACAGGGACATAGCATCAGATTAGCAGCATTTACAAGTAAAATGTAAATGAAACTTAAATTATACACAATTTTTACAAGAAAGTACACGATTAGAACAAAAAAAAGTCTGTTTTGTCCAAAGTGATCAAAATGGTCATAGGGTTGCTATATTGAGGAAGATTTATCACTTTCATTCATCATTACTGGTTCCAACTTCAGGAGATGCTTCCCCAACAGCATTATAGGACTACATTCTCGAGTTGAAGCAGTTCAAGAAAGTGTCTTCTCATCACATTCCCTAGGATATTTAGGGCGACAAATAAATGTTGTCAATATTTGTCTTGTCAATGTTTACCGGTTTCAGTAAGGTGACGGCGTGCTCAGACATAGTGGCCACTTCAGGTCTAATGAAAGGCATATTTGTTCATTTTGAACATTTTTTTATGACCGTTGGATACCAAGAACATCAAGTACTGCAGGACTATCCCATCAGTGAGTGGCTCAATAGTGATGGAGCTGGACATTGTGTACCACTGGATGGTGTGCAATGTGAGTGATTGTCTTGGATGCTTTTTTATTGGGATTGCAAGGCCCTGTTGGACATTGGTAACATAGAATATTGCAAAATTGGTTCACTGGTTCATTGGCAAGAGCGACGGCGAAGGAGCTGCATTGTCTCAGTTGTGGTGAGGTATTGCCCTTGGCTGCAGGGTCACCTGTTGTAGCCAACCAGGAGAGGACACGCAATTTGGTGTCAGAGAGCCTCTGTGGGATATGTTGGGATCTGTACTGGGTTGGGTTCTGGCCCCTCTCATCAGTGCTGCTCTCCAGTGTTTGCTTTGTGGAAGAACAACCTGGACCAGGACAACTTACTCTCAATCTCCTCGTGCAACATGGACTTGAGCTTAGTTTCATTTTCTCTTTGTGACTAGCTGCTTTTTTTCTGAAATTATAACCATATGTGCTATGTATTGTTGGTAATGTGTTTTGCACCTTGCCCCTAGAGGAACACTGTTTTGTTTGGCTATATTCATGTATAGTTGGATGATAATTACACTTGAACTTAAACTTCTCTTATCAGTGATGCTCAAATCCTAAATTTGAATTTGTGGGAACAAGATCATGATGTGGGAGCTGCACTCTAATAGTTAGTATTCTCTACATATAGGGTTGTCACCATATCTATCAAAAGTACTATGATTAATAAATACAAAGCTTCTGATGGTATCCATCATTAATAATTGTTAAAAAGATTCTTCAATCCCCATTGCAATGATTGTTGGTGCTGATTAATGATGTATAGAGCAGTGTGTGAGTACAATGTGCACAGATGGACTTCATTTATGATTCATTGCCCTTGATATGTGTGTGATCATTAAACCTTTACCTGCACTGCAACCATGGCCTTAGGCATCACTTTATCTCCTTACCTCACTGGCAAGTTAGTCCTGCGTCATTTTCTTAAGTCTTTATAACTTTCAAGACCACTAAATATGCATAGCATTATTTCTGTGTTCTACCTCTTTCATCAAAATATTTTAGAAATATGAAACTGTCACGCTGATTTGCATTGTGCTTCTCAAGTGTAAAACACCTTCCAACATAGGTTAGGTTCAATGATAAATTTCCCTTAGGGTGTGTTGGCATGACGTCAGTTTTGAGAGATTAGGTTTGAACTGTGCCCTGGAATCCTGAAATTATTCAGTTACTCACAATTATATAAGAACATGGTGGTCAGTGGCCAAATGGTTTTATCCTCATAATGCTGAGTCCAATAATAGTCCAAAAATTTTAGTCCTGAACATATTATCATAGAACAAGAATCTATTGGTTTCCCAGGGTATATGACAAGTTAACTCTCAAGCTTCCAGCTGGGTACAGGTATCAATTTTAACTAACGTTTCAATGACATACTCTGCCATCTTCATCGGGGATGATGCCTGGCTGTATCTAGTCTTATAGTATTTATACCCACATCATCCATTCCTCCTGCTTGGTAAGTTTATTTGATATTTAGCATAGCTTTCTGTGGTAGAGAATAACAATGATTTACAGCCCTTGAGAGAAGAAATCTTTCCTCCTCTGAAATGTGTCTCCTTTCACCCTGAGTGTGTGAGAATAAATTCTGGATCCCCACTACCTAGCATCCTCAACACCTTAGATGCTTCAAACAGATGACCTCCCATTTTTCGCATCTTTGTTGAGCAGAAGTCCGATCTCTGTGAATCCCAGTATGTTCAGTTCCTGTGAAACTGAACATACTATTCAGTTTCCCAAAGGGAAATGTGCTCTTCTTCACACAAGATGACGAGGGCTATATGTCATAATCAAGTGTGGACTCTATTAAATCTTACACAGATGCACTAAGACTTCTCTACTCATGTATTGGTTTGTTATTGTCACATGTACCAAGACAGAGTGAAAAGCTTGTCTTCCATACTGTAAATAAAGATCAAATCATTATACAGTGCATTGAGCTAGAATAAACTACCAATGAAGTACAGTAAATGATAAAGTGCAAGATTATATCAAGGAAGATTGTGAGGTCAAGAGTCGAATTTATTGTGCAAGGGGTACATTCAAGGTTTTAATACAGTGAGATAGTTGTCCTTGAACCTGGTGATACATGCTTTCAAGTATTTGTATTTTCTGCCCAATGGTAAAGGGGAGAAGAGAAAATGTCTGGAGTATATGGGGTCTTTATGCTGGCTGCTTTACTGAGGTTGCGAGAACTATAGACAGAGTCCATAGAGGGGACCTTGGTTCCCTTGATGTGCTAAGTTGTATCCACAACTCTGCAATTTCTTGGGTCACGTGCAGAGCAGTTGCCAATCTAAGTCATTACGCAGGTTGGATGCTTTCTACGGTATGGTGCATCGATAAAAATTGGTAAGGGTTGACAGGACAAGCCAAATTTCTTTAGACTCCTAAGGAAATAGTGCTGTTGGTGAGCTTATTCACCATGTGATTGAACCAGGACAGGCTATTGGTGATGTTCACTCCTGGGAATTTGAAGCTTTCAGCCCTCACAACCTCAAAACCATTGAAATGTTCAGTCAATGACCAGCTTGTTTTTTTTTGCAATTGAGGGAAAGGCTGTTGCCATAACTCCATGTGATTAAGCTCTTTATCTTCTTCCTGTATTCTGACTTGTGGTTATTTGAGATACAGCCCACAATGATAGTATCAGTCAGAGTGAGTTGTACTCTGCTTCTGAAATCCTTTCCATTGGAAAGAATCAAAACGGTGTATCATTGACCATCATTGACAGAGCATGATATGTTCACGGCAGTGTGAGGCTGAACAGTGAATGACAGAAGTACTCATCAGGTTGGAAAGATTCAGTGAAGGGAGTTGTAAATCTGCTGAGTATTTCTAGATTTGAATGTTGTTACTTCAGGTTTTCAGCAATAGCAGATAATGCATTTTTTGTTGACAAAAAAAAACCTGTTTTCACCTCTCATGAACATGAAGGGATCCAATGCAGGCAGATGAGATTAGTTTCATCTGGCATCCTGGTTAGCACAGACATTGTGGGCCGAAGGGCCTTTCTCTATGCTGTATTGTTCTTTCTGCAATGTTCATACAGAATACTTCTTTGACCAGTAATATTAGATGTTAATTTATACAGTACATAATTTTGTATAAACCACAAGAAAAGATGTTTCAAATGATTTATTTCAAGATATTTGTTGTATTCAGGATCAAAGCTGCTTTGCTGATGAAGATGACCCTCATGCTGAAAATCCAAATGAATGCAGTAATATTTTTTCTTGATGCTGATTAACAGTCCAGCTACAGGCAAAGCTGCTTTAGCTAGGATAAGCAGCTCTGGAACTGTGTCTACAAAGGTGTTACTGATCCTCACTGGAGAAATTAGAATGCATTAGATTTTTCCGTACAAGGTTATATTTGAGTAAAATGCAAAATATATGTAGTCATGTGAGACATGTTATAAAGATTAAGTACAAACTGCAGATGCCAGAAACAGAAAGGCAAAATTTACATACAGACACTAAGTCAGTCATCCTCTGAAAAGAAATGGCAGGTTAACATTTAAGGTGGGGTCTTTTCTCAGGATTGATGAAGAGTTACTCCTGAACTGTAAAGCATCTACCTTCAGTGGCTGACAGACCTGAGAAGCATTTCCAACATTTTCCGTTTTTCTGTGTTGAAGGCAATCGTTCATTTTGACATTGAAATGTCACCAATGTTGATGTATGCCATTCTAAAAAGAGAAATCCAACTTAATCTTTAAATTCTTTTGCAATCCTTAGCCCTCTTGCAAATAGAAAACATTATTTTGAATATTTGTTGGCAATGCATTCTGTATAGAGTTTTAAACATAGTAGAAATACTACCTTGCATTAAAATTGTGCAACTTAAAAAAAGAGTGTCAGTTTCTTCTGGGACCACTGGGTAATTATTTTCTTGCATGCATTGTGCATGTCAATTACTTGATTCACAAATGTTTAGCACTATAACATACATCAATCATCTCTAATCTTGAAGGTTGCAAAGTGCAAGCTAACCTACAGTATGTAATATCCCACCAATCCTAACATACTAGGGCAATGCTTCACAATGGGAATCATGGAAGTAATGAGGAGACTTCAGGATGGGGTGAGCATCCTGAACATTAGTGTTGCAGCAGTAGATGCAGATAGATGCAGAAACACGAGGGGGTATTTCTTTACTCAGAGTGATAGCTGTGTGGAATGAGCTTCCTGTAGAAGTAGTAGAGGCCAGTTCAGTTGTGTCATTTAAGGTAAAATTGGATAGGTATATGGACAGGAAAGGAGTGGAGGGTTATGGGCTGAGTGCGGGTAGGTGGGACGAGGTGAGATTAAGAGTTCGGCACGGACTAGGAGGGCCGGGATGGCCTGTTTCCGTGCTGTGATTGTTATATGGTTATGTGGTTTATATGTAAGGAAGTCATTGGGATAGTCATCAAAATTTAAGAGGCTTCATTTGTGAAATGTTGATTTTTGTTTGATCAGAGGATTCATCGCTGTTTTCTGTAAAATAGTTCCATTTTGAACAATTCATTGGCCTTTTTACTTCCACCCAAGGAAACAGAAATGTCTGTTTTTGGGCAGTGCATGTGAAGTCCACCCATTTCTGGGGAGCAGATCTGCTTTCCTGACAGAGGAACATACTGCTTCCTAATTACACATCCTTCTTCGGTGTTCCTGCATTGATCTCACTAGTGTAGGCATGCTGATTGACATTCTTCTTCATCATCATGTGCATGTCGTATGACATGGGTGATTATGATCCATCACCGTGATTGGTCTTGGCAATTTTTTCTTCAGAAGTGGTTTGCCATTGCCTTCTTCTGGGCAGTGTCTTTACAAGACGGGTGACCCCAGCCATTATCAATACTCTAATCTTCAGAGATTGTCTGCTTTGTGTCAGTAGTCGCATAGCCAGGACTTGTGATTTACACCAGCTGCTCATACGACCAGCCAGCACCTGCTCCCCACGGTTTCACGTGACCCTGATCAGGGTGGGGGTGGGAGGGGAGGGGGACTAAGCAGGTGCTATACCTTGCCCAAGGGTGACTTGCAGGTTAGTGGAGGGAAGGAGCACCTTACACCTCCTTTGGTAGAGGCGTATCTCCACCCTGTCACATGAATAACATAATTTATGCATAGATGTAACAGGCACATGCAAATATGCAATACAAATCCCTAATTTACAATTAACCAACCACTACAAAATTGGGGTTACGGTGGAAACCATACCACCCATGGGAAACCACCGTGGTCACAGTAAGATAAATCAGATTCCACAGAGAGAACCCAAAATCAGGATCTGTAAAGCAACAGCACTAGCTGCTAGGCCAACTTGCCAATTTGTGTGCTGGAAAATACCAGAAGTGCTTTGTGATTGGTATTACACTTCAGTACTACACAAAAGCTTGCTTTAATGTGCTGGTGGATACTGAACTTTACACTTGCTCACTGTACCATGGAAGCACAGAAGGCTTTAGAGGTCAGATGTGGTTGATTCCATGAGTGATTCTGTAACTTAATGAGCTCAAGGCCAGATACATCTCTTATAAATTCAAATTAATAATTATGTGATCACTGAGGAATTTGTGAACCGGGTAAAGATATCAGGATCTTATAAGCGAGGTGCAGGCTGGGCACCATCCTGTGTACAGTGCGGTAAGGTCACCCCCTAATGCAATGGCCATAATAGCAATATCTTGAGGTCACTCGGGACAGAGCAACTGCAGAACGTTAATGCAGCCAAGGAGCTAACAACAGAGACAACTGCGGCTTTCATGCTGGGTAAAGTGCAGTCTGGCACATTAGTATATAAAGTTTAAACCATGAGGAACAATGTGGAATATTAATCCCCATCCAACCTAATTTGATATCACTGTAGCAAGACAAAGGATGGTGGGTTTGCCACAAGGGAAAAAAGGTGATCTTGTTCATACTTTGCCTTGTTACCCCTTGATTCCTATATCAAGGGAAATGATAATTTTCTGAACATAATATCATATGTGCTCTATGAAGACTTACAAGATGCCAATTATGACTGTTCTCTCATGCCCTGAAGACCTCTGCAAATTGGTGGAGCAATTATAATGTTTACTCTAATAGTAAGGGCAGAAGAAAACTATTTCTACGATGTATTCAATTCATTTGGGAATTTATTCAAAAGTCCACTGGGCTGAAACAGGTTGAGACAGAGATATCAAATGAAGAAATAATTTGTTTTTGTTAGCAAGGCTGCAATTCTAGTTTCCTCTACTTGCTGCTAAACATGAGACCAAGCTTTAATACTTTCTGATTAGGTCTATCATTTAGAGATCTTGGCACCCACGGTAGCCGAATTGAATTTTAAAAAAAAACAGCTCAAACCCCAAAAGATGCCGACATCCACTGCTGCCTTTTGCAGTCTCCCAACAAGGGCTCTTCTTGGACTTCTGTCAATGTAGATTAATAGAATTTATTTTAATTGCATTCATTAAACACCTCCCTGACAGAATGCAATGGGACCCGCCAATCTGTAGCTTATGCAGCCAGATGCTTTATTGGAAAAGAGTTGGTACCTGTCCAACTTAGCCAGCATATCTTCCTCAAAAAAATTAGAGAATTGCTAAGCATGATGTGTTTATCACAATGGGAGGGAATGTTGCTCTCTGCAAGCACTATGTAGAAACTAGAAATGCACATTAGTTTCTTCTTTAATTTGTATTAATTTTATTTTGCAATAACATGGAAGTAGATCCCATGTGTTACCGGATGTCTTGTTTTCTCAAGTCATTATACTTTATCTTAGAAATAGGTATAATGGCTGAGACTTTAAACGTAACGTTAGGAGCTAAATATGAAATGCACCACAATGCACAGATGTAGTTCATGTCCTGTTTTTTAAGTTTTATATTTTGATATGTTTTTTTCAGTTAATATAACTAAATAGGACCATTTGGCAGAGACTGAGAAACAGAATCACAGATTGATTACGATGTGGAAAGAGGTAATTTGGACCATCAGCAAACCAACTAGTCTCACTTCCCCACCCTCTCCACTGGCCCTGCCATTCCTTTATCCATCTCTCTTTGAAAGCTACACCACTTCAGGTCCTAACCAGTTACTGTATAAAAAAAATGTTCACTAGTTTTTGAACTCTCCACAAAGGGAAGAGTTTCCATCTGAATATACCCTCCACAGTTTTAAAGATCAGACCCTCGCACAACTTGCACTTAAGGCAGAACCCCAGATTCCCTGTTCAAAGTACCTAACTGAAGGCTCTCATTGTTAGAAACAACTATATTCAATTTCCACTACAGCAAAGCCTTCACATCTTCACAGCATTCAGCACTGGACACAGTACACTGAATCGATGTTTTAAAAGGCTCATTGTGACACGTATGCTCTTGTACTCTATAATAAGAGCTCTCAATTCCGTTTGTTCTTTTTTTGAACACAAAATTCTGCAGGAACTCAACAAGTCAGGCATCATCTGTGGAGGGGAAAAAGCAGCAGACATTTCAGGCCAAGACCTTTCTCAGTCCTGATGAGGAGTCTTGGTTCAAAACTGATTATAGTCCCTTCCATATATTCTGTTTGACCTATTGAGTTCCTCCAGCATTTTGTGTGTGTTACTCTGGATTTCCAGCATTTAGAGAATCTCTTGTGTTTCATTCCATTTATTCTACTTTTCAACCTGTCCTGCCAGCTTCTCTGACTCTGCATATGGACCTCTGGTCTCTCTGTCCTATAAATTCCTCTTCCCATCCCTCCCACCAAGAGTGACACTTTCCATTTCTCAGCGTTAAATTTCATCCAGTACCTGTCTGATCTTACAATCATCTGGTCTACATCCCCTCAATCCATTACTATCGTCTGCGCAGTTCTATTGAGCTCCAAATTTTGCATCACTTTCAAAATCGGAAATATTTTGTTAATATAGAGTCATAGCACAGCAGGGATAAAGGTCCTCTGACCGCATTGCTAGTTGGTCCCAATTTTCTGTGTTCAGCTCCTATCCCTCCAAGCCTCGCTCCTCCACGTACACATCTAAGTGATTCTGAAATGATACCATCGTGCCTGCCTCAACTGCTTCCTCTGACAGCTCATTCTATATACTCACCACCCTCTGTGTGAGACGTCTGCCCCCTCAGGTCACTTTTAAACCTTTCAACTTTCTGCTTAAATCTGTGTTGCCTAGCTTTGCACTCTCCTACCCTTGGAAAAAGACTTGTCATCGACCTTGTCTAAACACTTATACAGCATAAGGTAGCAACTCAGTCGCCCCTGCTCCAAGGAATAAAGAGATATCATGTTCAACCTCTCCTTATAACTCAGGCTTTCTAGAAATGGCAACATCATCATAAGTCTTCTTTACACTCTTTTCAATTTAACTATATCTTTCCAAAAGCAGGGTGACAAAAACTCACGCAGTACTCCAAGTGTTGCATCACCAACAACCTGTACAACTGCAGCATAATGTCCCATCTCCTATGCACTCAGAGGCCACTTTCTTAGGTACACCTTGGAACCTGGTGTGGTCTTCTACTGCTGTAGTCCATCTACTTCAAGGATCAATGCTCTTCTACTCACCACTGTTGTAACACATGGTTATGCAAGTTACTGTCGCCTTCCTGCCTCCTTCCATTCTCCTCTGACCTTTCTCATTAATAAGGTGTTTCCGCCACAGAATTGCCACTCACTGATTTATTTTTTTTTTTTTGATTTTTGCACCATTCTCTGTAAACTCTAGAGACTGCAGTTTGTGAAAATTCCAGGAGATCAGCAGTTTTTGAGATACTCAAGTCTGGCACCAATGATCATTCCACGTTCAAAGATCATATTTCTTCCCCATTGTGATGTTCAAGAAGAGCATCAGGACAAACACAATTATGACCCAGGAACAACAAACCAAGCCTCTTGCCATGTCTGCATTTTTTAATGCATTGCTGCCACCTGATTGGCTGATTAGATGTTTGCATTAACGAGCAGGTGTACCTAATAAAATGGCCACTGGGTATATAGTGTGAGAAACAGTGGTCCTGACGAAGGGTCTCAGCCCGAAATGTCGACAGTGCTTCTCCTTATAGATGCTGCCTGGCCAGCTGTGTTCTACCAGCATTTTGTGTGTTGCTTGAATTTCCAGCGTCTGCAGATTTCCTCATGTCCCAATAGCAATCCCTGATCAACTCCAGTGTATATTTCCCCTAAACTCTCACTACTCTGCTACCTCTTTATCATTTTCACCAAAAGCACTGTTGCTAATTAAACAGGAGTTGCTTTTCACAAGTCCATGCTAGCTTTCTCTAATATATCTGCAATTGTCACCATTTTTCTTTCTAGAATTCTCCCCAACATGGAGGTTAAATATACCTGGGTATATATATTAATTCTGTTTTGATGCTCTTCTTGAGCAAGGCTATAATTCTTCAGGCAACACCCTGAAGTTTGAGCCTCTGCAGTTTCCCTCCTTATTTCCCTCCGTAACCTCAGATACTTGCAGCTGGATCTGGTGATTTATTCATATCGAGTAGAGCTCGTCTTTCTGGTACCTTAACTTCATTGATTTTTAGTTTGCAGTAAACCTCAATTACATGTTTGTTTGTGGGACTCCAACAGCATCTTCTTCCTTGATTTGGAGTCCTCCTGAGGAACACCTCAGTCTAATTGCTACCTCCAATGGTAAATTTCAATTGTGTTCTCTGATGCACACCTTTCCTCATCCAACACTTTGCTATTTCATGTGCGAGTTAACATCTTTCAGCTTGAACTGGATCAAAAATCTCTCTTGGGTATATTGCATTCCTATAATCTGACCTGCAATCAATTAAATGTACTGGTCACCATTTTCATGCGAACATTGGGGTTCAATCTTCAAAAAAAAAAATCACTCCCATGCAAATACAAGTCATAAAATTTGCAATGAGATCTCCCATTTTATCATCCATATTTGTCAATTGATCTTCCAGGAATCACAAAATAAGTTTGTATTTTTTTTTTCAAGCCAGACAGTGCAAGATAAGCAAATTTCTGCTGACTATTAATGACTGGTGTTGTGTATAGTCTCCAAGGAAGTTGTCAATAGATTGCAAAAGTATAGCTTTCTAATTCTAATATAACCCAAGTATAGTGGAGAGGAAGCCACACATGCAAAATGCTGGAGGAACACAGCAGGCCAGGCAGCATCTGTGGAAAAGTGTACAGTTGACATTTCGGGCCAAGACCCTTCAGGAGGAGTGGAAAGGAAGGGGAGAGGTCAGAATAAGAATGTTGGGGGAAGAAAGGAAGAAGTGCTAGGTAGCAGGTAATAGGTGAAACTGGGAGAGGGGGAGGGGTGAAGTAAAGAGCTGGAAGTCAATTGTTGAAAATAATAAAGGGCTGGAGACGGAGGAACCTGATAGGAGAGGCCAGAAGGCCATGGAAGAAAGGGAAAGGGGAGGAGCACCAGAAGAAAGTGATGGGCAGGTAAGGAGAGAAGGTGTAGAGGGAAACAGGATTGGGGAATGGTGAAGGGGGAATAGGTGCATTACCGGAAGTTCGAGAATTCTATGTTCGTGCCATCAGTTTGGAAGCTACCCAGATGGAATATAAAGTGTTGCGTCTCCAACCTGAGTGCGACCACATCCTGGCAGTGGAGGAGGCCATGGACTGACATGTCAGAATGGGAACGGGAAGTAGAATTGAAATGGGTGGCCACCAGGAAATCCGACTGTTTGTGGTGGTCAGAGTGAAGGTGCTCGATGAAGTGGTCTCACAAACTACGTCGGGTCTCACCCTCTACTCACCTTCTTATTCTGATTTCTCCCCTTCCTTTCCAGTCCTGAAGAGGGTTCTCTGCCCGAAATGTTGATTGTTTACTCTTTTCCATATATGCTGCCTGACATTTTGTGTGGGTTGCTTTGGATTGCCAGCATCTGCAGATTTTCTTATGTTTGTAGTGGACATGAGCTTTAGGATGACTTGAATGGTCTAAGTAGTTACAGTATTGGGGATTTGTAGAAATTCTTATAATATTAATATAACATGCAAGAGGGAATATATATCATTGCATATAATTAACATAAATATCAAAAGTAGATTTGACTGATTGCCATACAAGAACATTAGTATGTGTGGATGGAAGCAGAAATTAAAGCATGTTTTTAAGGTATCACACACTTAAGAGTTTTTGTGTCAATCATGTATAACACACTGTCCTAGATTTACACCACAGCCATAATGTTGTTGGGAACTTGAAAGCAAAATCTTTTGTTTCATGTAGATTGGAATACATCCATTTTCTAAATTTGGAGAAATGGTATCTGTGTGTACATATATAATTTGGTGATCAGAATTGAAGGATGAGACAAAAAGGGCTATGAAACAAATTATCACCCAAACAATTTCAAAACCGGTCTGTAAGGAAGCCAATTAGAGAAGTGGATGCTTTCTGAGGTAATAGTCAATTGAGTACAGAATTTATGTTGTGTTGTTTTGAGATTGATCAATCAGCAAGTAAGAAAAATGAACCAAATGCATTAATTAGGGATATGTGACTGCAAATCCTCACCTATTAACAATGTTGCTTATGACATCATATCTGACTGTAATTGAGTATTCTTTAAAATATGTGTTACTTGTATCTGATTGGATAAGGGATTTTTTTTTAGTAACTTTTAGCCTGTTATTTTGAGATATTATTCCAAGAATAAATACATGATAATTAAGCATCTGCTGAAGCAGGAAAGTGTCATTACTTTTAACACAAGATATCAGCAATGTGTTATCCAATCAAAGATCAGACTTACTCCAAATGACTCGACAGCCTAGTGGTCCCCTGAAATCTCCACCTGTTGCTCTGCAGGGAGCAACATGAAGTAAAGAACTCAGATGACACCCGCCTAAGTTTGAGGTTGCCGATACTTCTTGGCTAGACAATTGTAAGTGTCTCCAAGGCTTTCTCCAGCTCAAAAGAAGTCCCAGCATACTGATGCTGCTCTATTTCAAGCAATGCCTTCAGATGGCAAGATATTAAATTTCTTCCACTTCCTTATTGCTTCAAACAGATTTTTTAAAGCGTCCTGCCTCTTCAATGAAGTTTTTGATTGCCTGCTATACAATGTATAATAATGCTCCTGTGACACATCTAAGGACATTTTTTCATGTTAAAAGCACTAAATAAATTCAAGTCATTGTGTGTGAGTTTTTTTTAATTGATGATCAAGTACCCAGCTGGCACAACTTGTGGGATGGTCAGGTGGTAAAGTCCCCTCCATAAATATTTCTCCGCAGTCATTGGCTTCCCAAGTGTCTTCATTATTTAGTTTCAGCAGAGACCATCTGGTCCTGCCAGCAGTGCCCACATCCCCAGAATGAATATTTCTGTGATTCTGAATTGCTTTGTTCTGGTGGGTTTTGGATTTCATGTAAGGCATAAGTTCTTTTTAACATAGATTAATGAACAGTATATCCATTGAAAGCAGATCAATTTCAACCAAAATGTATTTAAGCCTACATGAAGATACAAAGCTTAAAATAATAAAACTGTTAAATATCCATGTCTTTCCACAGAATGATATTCTTTACAATGTAGAAATATATTGTTACTCAATGCAAATTAGATCTGATCATTTTGTTTTAGCGATTCATTTTAAGCATTTTCCATTTCTGTTTTGGGAACTGAACTAATTTCACACTCACTGGTTTGAATGGGTAGAGCCTAGCTAAGGAATAAGAAATCTTTAATGTGTTAAAATATGGTATGTGAAGGATTACACATAGCCACTGGAGTTTGCAGTGTAATATACTGTGAATGCAGCACAGTTACTAACACATTAATCAATCCTGCACATTTCAAATGAATTTCACATTATTCCTGCTGCTGAGTTATGACTGATGATTTAGATTCTACGTAACAAACAACAATAAGTGACAGATAATATCAATGATCTACCAGCCCTATACATAGTTACTTCATAGGCCTTCATGTTTTGACAGATGATGCAGTTCTTAATTATAAAAGCAGTGCCATGTAAAAGCTTATTGGCGTCTTTGAATAAAATTAATCTGCAATTTAACTATTTTTTAATATTTTTGAAATGAACTGTTTATTATAATGCACAAACTCTGTTCATAAGCACAAGAGATCCTGCAGATGTTGGAAATCCAGAGTAACACATACAAAATGCTGGAGGAACTCAGTAGTTCAGGCAGCATCGATGGAAAGGTATATACTATTGACATTTTGTGCTGAGCCACTTCTGGTCTATGGTCATTGTAGTTTAATATGGTTGCTTATAATCAAGTCAGTGAAAATGATGCCTCTCATCATGCCCATTACAGTCCATTGGCAAGCTGAATGCTGTTTGCGAATGGATCAAATCTTTGCATTTTACTTCATTCTGATGACATTTTCAAAAGCAGCCAATTTCTCCTTGGCTACTGGACATTCCAATTTTCTGTGTTAATCGATGCCCGGTGGCACTATTGATGCACAAAGGAACAAATGGAAATGTCTGATTTTAACTCTTATCTGAAACATGAATTCTTAATTATGAACAGCAAGTCCTAACCTTTTTCCACTCCACTTACAGTTCAAAAAGATTTGAATATCTGGTAAGTTACTGGCTTCCTTTTAAAGACGTAGTTTGATTAATGCACCACAGCAACAATTGTAAAGCATTACATAAACACTGGCAGATGAGAGACATCCTCCAGGGAAATATTAGTATAATTCCTTATCTTGAAACAGAATGGTAAAGATGCTTGTTATTTCAATTAGTGTGGTATTGATTATGTTTGTGTCCTTTAGAAGGCTTGGTCAATTCTGCAAGCAAGCATGGGATTTTTTTCATTTGTTTTGAATTATTTCGCTTCTTACTTATAAAAATATGGGAGAATTGGTGAAAAATCTTCTTGACTCTGTGTCATGAACCATCCAATTGGATAACAGAGTCTGTTTGTTTGGGAACTATAACAATGGATGTATTTAATGACCTTTGTGTGTAAGTGTGTAAGGTGGGCCAATTGGAAGAGCTGAGGTCATGTGGTTTCATTTCCAGGAATACATCCAACCATATTTGGCAACCCAATCTGGCTGCTTTGTTCATCAAAAGCAATTACAGTACTGGCAGCAAAGCAATTATACTAATGAAAAATATTGCAGATTCTGTAAGTATGAAATAAAAGTTGAAAATACTAGAAATCAGGTTAGAGAGGAATTGTATAAACAGAAACAAGAGCTAATGTTCCAATTGTCAGATTGTTGCATCTCCTTTTTCAAGACCTTACTCATCACACAGACTTAAAAATTAAAGATAGCCACAGTGAAGCATGTGAAGTTCTGAATGTGTTCCCAGTAATGGAGTCACATGACCCCAAATCTTCCAATTGGCCCTCCACAACTCTCTCAAACCGAAGGTCATTAAGCATGTTCATTGTGGTAGTTCCCAGCTATTTGCAAAGCAAACAGACACTCTGTTATCCAATTGGGTAGTCCATGACACCAAATCAAATTGTCTTTCTTCCAATTCTCTCATATTTTATAACTAAGAAGCAAAAGAGTTCAAAGAGGTTGAAGTTGCTGGGTGTTAGCATCTCTGAGAAGCTAAGCCCAAGCCCAACATATTGATACAATTACAAAGAAGGGACAACAGCTGTTGTATTTGATCAGGAGCTTGAGGAGAATTGGTATGTCACCAAAGACACCAAATTTCTACAGATGTACAGTGGAGAGCATTCTAAATGGTTGCATCACCATTTGGTATAGAGGGGCCATTGCACAGGATCATAAAAAGCTGCAGAAAGTTGTAAATTCAACCAGCTCCATCATAGGCTCTAGCCTCCTCAGCATTAATGACACCTTCAAAAAGTGATACCTCAAAAAGGCAGCATCCATCATTAGGACCCCCATTACCCAGGACATGCCCTCTTCTCAATGTTGCCATCAAGGAGGATGTGCAGGAGCCTAAAGACAAACACTCAGTATTTCAGGAACAGCTTCTTCCCCTCCACCATAAGATTTCTGAACGGACAATGAATCCATGAACACTAGCTCACTATATTTTTCTCTCTTTTTGCACAACTTACTTAATTTAAACATATTTATTTATTGTAATTTAAAGTTTTAATTATTATGCATTGCATTATATGTTGTAAAATAACAAATATCATAACATAGGTGTGCCAGTGATGTTAATGCTGGTCCTGATTCTGATAAAATAAAAAAGAAGTTCATCACTTTCAGGGAATGAAGTTTTCCACTTTATGCCAAGACTTGTTTGTTCTGGTGAGAAAGGTAAGGAACTTGAAGCAGTAAGTCAATATTTTTCTCTCTTCTCAAATGCTGCTGACATGCTGACTATTACTTACCTACCGCCCATTATGCTAGTTGGCATTTAGGCCAGCAATGAAGGTCATCCATCTCTGCCTATCCTTGGCCATCTTCTCTATTGTGCCCCAGGTGTGGTACAGGGTCTTCTAGGTAATATTCAGGGCTTCCTTCGTCATATCAGTAACTTCCTCTCAGTTTTCACTACTGTCAGCCATGCAAGTCCCAAGTGGAGACACAGAAATACTGATGTAGGATTGCTGTTACTTTTATAGTTTTGTTTGACCAGTCAAGGTTGTTAGCCCTGAGCTGAATCCACAAACCTGGAGGACCAGTGGATCACTCTTAGTCTGGCCTCTACCCTTTGACCTGTTTGGCATAAGTGACCCTACAAAGAGCCAAAACATAAAACACCGTCTCCTGCCAACATAGTTCTCTGGGTCATTGAGGCACAAAGTCTCCTCACTAATCTCCTGATATTTACACCTCCTCCAGACAGATCAGGGACAATTAACAATCCTTCATCTCCCACCCTTAGCAGACATCACACCATTTGTAACATTCAGTCTCTTAGTCTCACCCTACCACAGACATTCCCCTTTCGTCCTCTCTTTCACTCTTTCCTTTTTATAACCTGCCTTTTTTATAACATGCCTGTTTTACAATATTTCCATGTCATTGATCTGACAAAACTAATTGTTTCTCTCCCTCAAATGTTTCTTGACCCATTGCCTTTTCAAGCATTTTTTGTATTTATTATTTAACACTGTCGTGTGGCTTGCCAGAGAGCTTTGAGCTTCTGTGGTTTCTGAGAACTTGTATTTGCTAATCAATGTCTAAACTGGAGTTGATAAGCCCTTGTGTTTTTGGTTTAATCTTGTCAAGTTAGTTGTGGTTGGCACGTGTTTCCCACAGTCCATGATTATTTAAAGAGGTCTCTCAGTCAGTGCCTTAATGGGGTCGTTGTGCTGGAGAGGATGAATCACCTTGTAGTGTTGCTCAGTCGCTCCTCAGAGGCTCTCATTCCAACATTCAACATCTTGTTTCCATCTTTCCCTGGGGATCCTGCCTTTCCTCCGCACCTGGGTCCAGTCCTTCATGGGCACATCATGATAAACTCTTAGTGTTGGTCCCATTGAATTCAGACTGTCATTGATGAATGAGAATAAAAGCAATTTTTAGAAAAGAATTACTATGACACAAATATAATATGGTCCAGGTCACAAATGGGTCATGGATTATGTCACAAAATGTTTTGAAGAAGCCTTGAGTTGAAAGTTAATCAGTTAGTGTTATTCAAAATGTTGAAATAAGTTGACTGGATGAAAGGAATTCCAAGTCTTTGAAACTCAAGGTGATTATGTCAGCACAGTTAGAGTCATTTAATTACCTGTGGATCACTCTCCATTAACACAAAAAAAGATAAAGCATTGTCATTTGGCATGATAAACTTCCTCAAGTGTTTTAATGTTCAGAATTTAATAGAAAGAGGCTTTCTCGCATGTCAGCATTGATTTATAATCTGTCAAATGGTTAATATTACTCCAAAGATTGTAATAAATTGGCTGGATGGTAGGGACCTCTAAGGCATTGAACTTAAGACCATAAGACATAGGAGCAGAATTAGACCATTCAGTCCATCAAGTCTGTTCTGCCATTCCATCATTGCTGATTTATTTCTGTCAAGATAAAGTGTGGAACAGGCCCTTTCGGCCAAGCAAGCCACGCCACCCAGCCACCCACCTAATTAACCTTAGTCTCATAACAGGACAATTTACAATGACCAACTAACCTGCTAATTAGTACATCTTTGGAATGTAGGAGGAAACTGGAGCACCCAGAGGAAACTCGTGCATTCATGGAGAGGACATACAAACTCCCAACAGATGGAATTGAACTCTGAATTCCAGTGCTCCGGACTGTAATAGCATCAAGCTAACTGCTACACTAACTTTATTAAACCTCTCAACCCCATTCCCCTGCCTGCTCTCCGTAAGCTTCAACACATTTAATAATCAAGAACCTATCAACCTCTGCTTTAAGTATACTCAATGACTTGGCCTCCACAGCTATTAATGAATTCCACAGATTCACCACCCTCTCTCTAAAGAAATTCCTTCTCAGTTCTATTCTCAAGAGATATCCTTCTACTTTGAGGCTATGCCCTTTGGTCCTAGACTCCCCCACTAAAGGAAACAAATCCAATCTCCACATCCATTTGATCTACACCATTCAATGTTTGATAGGTTTCAATGTGATTTCCCCTTTATTCTTCTAAATTCCTGTGAGTACCTGCCCAGAGCCATTCAATAATCCTCATATGTTACCCCTTTCATGACCAGAACCATTCTCACGAACCTCCTCTGGACTCTTTCCAATGCCAGTACATCTTAGATAAGGAGCCTAAAGCTGATCACAATACTCCAATTGCAGACTGACCAATACATTATAAAGCCTCAGCATTACATCCTTGCTTTTATATTCTAACCCTCTTGAAATGAATGCTAACATTGCATTTGCCTTCCTTTCCACGGACTCAACTTTCAAGTTACCCTTCAGGGAATCCTGCATGAGGACTCTCAATTCTTCTTTGCACCTCTGCTTTCTAAATTTTCTCCCTGTTTAGAAAACAGTCTAATCCTTTATTCCTTCTACCAAAGAGCACAACCACACATTTCCCTGCACCACTTTCCATCTGCCACTTCTTTACCCATTCTACTAATCTGTTTAAGTCCTGCTGCAGACTCCCTGTTCCTCCACCTGTCTGTATTCTCTGCAAACCTGGCCACAAAGCCATCTATTCCATCATCCAAATCAATGGCTTAACATGAAAAGAAGCAGTTCCAACACCGACCCCTGCAGAACGCTGCTAGTCACTGGCATGTGCCTCCAAGTACCCCAAAACTTCATCCTTAATTATGGACTCCAACATCTTTCCGACCACTGAAGTCAGGGTAACTAGTCTATAGTTTCCTTTCTTTTGCCTCCCTCCCTTCTTAAAGAGTGGAGTGACATTTACAATTTTCTGGTCCTCCGGAACCTAGTGATTCTGGAAAGATCATTACTAATGCCTGCACAATCTCTTCTGTTGTGTCTGTGCACAGCTACATATCAATTAAATAAAAACAAGAACACTGGAGATGGCTTTTACTGGTGTATTCAGAGAGAGAGAGAGCAATGCTCATGCATAGACAACAGTTCATGCGCAGACACCAGATCAATATATAGTGTCGGGGGTGGTCTTTGCCCCAAAAAAATAGCTCCTTCCATTACACTTCCTCCCCCTTTAGATTAACGCAACATAAAACTGTATATGTACAAAACATTCAATTTCCCTTTCACAAACCAATATTCCAAATAAACATGCTTTCACAGTAACAGATCATAAATAACTTCACAGTTCTGAAGGCCCCATCTTTTGGGTATTTGTTTCTTTCAGTTTAGTGCCTCTGGACCTGTGGAGTGTCTTGTCTAAGACAACATTCGCAGTCGCTGGCATCACGTTGCTGTCAGTGACATCATCACTGAGAGACAAGTCAGTAATGTGGCAATTTTTTTGGATGCAATCAACTCAGATGTGTTCTTTGGTTGGGCATCCAGTCCACATGACATCTCCATGTATGATCTCCAGCATCCACTGTATACATCAGAGGTCCAGTTCTTGACATCCTTACATTGTGATTTAATAGACTTTTGACAATGTCAGGTCATTCCTTGCTTCCCTTTGCATTTCAGAATTTGTTACCGGCAAATTGTCCACTAATGCAGTGTGGAATACTTCTGCTGGGTCACAGTATGAAGACTTTTCTTCTTCAGTTGCCAACAGTGCAAGACATGACAAGCCATCTGCATTTGTGTTTTGAATGGTATACTTGAACTCTACGTCATAAGAGTGGGCTTCTAGGAATAGTGCCCAGTGTTGTAACCAGGTAGCAGCCATCACTATAATTCCTGTCCTGGGATTGAAAATGGACACAATGGGTTGGTGATCTGTCACTGGTATAAACTTTTGTCCGTAGCGATAGTGATGGAACTTCTTTATTCCTCATACTAGATTAAGGGTCTCTCAGTCGATCTGTGTGTAGTTACATTCTGCATTCGTCGGCGATCTTGAAGCAAATGCAATCAGGTGTTCAGACCCATCTTTCATAATGTGTGAGAAAACGGCATCAGTGCCATAAAGGGATGCATCACACACCAGTCTGATGAGCTGGGATGGGTCATAATGGGTGAGCAGTTCATCTGATGTTATTAATCTTCTTGTTTCCTTGAATGCTCGTTCACATCTTTCTGACCGCTCCCACTTTGCTCCTGTCTGCAATTGCACATTCCATTCAATGGTTGCAGCACTGTAGTAAGATTTGGGAGAAACTGGTGGTACTAGTTAACAAGGCCCAAGTATGACCTGAATTGTGACACATTTTCTGGTTTGGGTGCATTCAGCACTGCTTCAATCTTCTCTTATGACATATGTAAGCACCGCTTGTCAGTGCATGTCCACAATACATGATTTCATTCTCAAAAAACTCACATTTGTCTCTGTTTGCACGCAGACCATACCTACTCAGCCTGGTAACCACTTTACCATGGTTCTGGAGGTGCTGTTTGTCATTCTTGCTAGTCACAATGATGTACCAAGGGAACAATGTGTTCCTGGGATATTTTGGAGCACCTGGTCCATTGCTCTTTGCCAAATTGCTGGAGCTGATGCGATGCCAAAGATGAGATGATTATATTGGAACAGTCCCTTGTGAGTGTTCATTGTGAGGAACTTCCTACTTGACTCCTCAATCTCCATTTGCAGATGGGCTTGTTACAAGTCAATCTTTGAAAACTTCCACCTACCAAAGATGCAAAAACGTCTTCTATTCACGGCAGGGGATACTGCACAGCACGCAGCACTGGGTTGATGCTTGCCTTGAAATCCCCACATATGCGAACGGCTCCAGCCTTCCCTTTCTTGATCACCGGGAGCAATAGGCATGGCTTGCACATTCTCTCTGTGACCTTGTTTGTGACACTCTCTGCAGAATTTTTCTTTGACCTAACAGTCAGTTCCATTATGGGAGAATTTGCCACATCGATAACATCTTTGGCTTTTTGTACCATTCAGGGACATTTTGTGCATTTCACATTCTAACCTCCTTTTCTGTAGTTCTGCTGCATCCTTTGCTGCAGTCTCTAACGATATTACAATGGTCAATGCCCAATCTAAGGTTAGGCCTCTTTCTGCCAGTAGCCTCATTTGAATGCTTTGACTATGCATGCCACGTACAAACCTATCCCTTAATACATCACAAAGTCCATCTCTAAAGTCACAGTACTGGGAAAGTCTGTGCAGTTCTGCAATGTATTCAGAAAGGCTTTCCTCTTTAGACTGTTCCTTTTGTACAGTCTAGATCTCTGTGGCATTGCCAGCAGTTTAGGGCTCGAGTGATTTTGTAAAATTGGAACAAAATCATCGAGCATCTTGCTTGCTGGCTTTGCAGAGGTTACTAAGTTCTGTAAGAGACTTACATTCTTGGGCCATTAAGCTAAGAAGTGCAGGGGTTTTCTTTGGCTCCTTCATGTCGTTCACGTTACAATGCAGTTCAATCCTCTTGATGTATGACTCCCAGCCTTCATTAGTGCTATCAAATTCATCAACTTTCCTGACTGAAGCCATCACCACATTGTTTTCACTTTAAATTCAGCACTTCTTTCACTGTTACTATACACTGTACTTATGTGTTTGTTAGTGTCTGTAATGGCTTTCTCCTGCTGTTTCATCCCATAACTGTCATTGCAGTTCATGATATTCTCTGACATTCAGGTTCATACTCATTGCCAAGTTGTTGTGTATGTGCACAACTACACATCAATTAAATAAAAGCACACGCACAGGAGATGATTAATTGGTGTATTCACATTGCAATGAGAGAGAAGCAATTTGTTTGTGTAGACAACAGCACATGCACAGACAACAGATCAAAACATAGTGCTAAGGGGGAGGGATGGTCATTGCTCTAACAGAAATAGATCCATACATTATGTCTTCAGCTGCCTCTTTCAGAACCTTGGGGTGTAGTCCATCTGACCCAGGTGACTTATCTACCTTTAGACCTGTCAGCTTCCCAATCACATTCTTCTTATTAATAGCAACTACACTCACTTTTGCCCTGACACTCTTGAACTTCTGATGCCTTCCACAGTTAAGACTGACACAAAATATTTTGACACCCATTTTACCTTCCCAGCATACTTTTCCACTGGTTCAATATCCACCCTCACCTCCCTTTTACTCTTTATATTTCTGAAAATCATTTTGGTATCCTCTTTTATGTTATTGGATAGCTTACCTTCATATTTCATCTTTTCTCTCTGTATTACTTTTTTAGTTGCCTTCTGTTGTTTTCTTAAAGAAAATGTCAATCCTCTAACTTCCCACTTATTTTTCCTTTTATGCTGCCTTTGACTTCCCTTGTTGACCACAGTTACCTCATTTTCCCTTTAGCATATTACATCTTTGAGGTGCATCCATCCTGTATCATCTAAATTGCACCCAAAAACTCTTGCCACTGCTGTCCTGCCATCATCCCTGCTAGTGTTCCCTTCCAAACAATTTTGGGCATATCCTCTCTGCCCTTCTACCTATAGAATATTCATATCCTTCCATTATCTCACATTCATGTGATTGGCTAAACTGCAGGGTAAATTCTATCATACTATGATCACTGCATCTTAAGGGTTCCTTTACCTTAAGCTCCCTAATCAAATCAATTTCAAGGTGATTATCTAAATACAGTTAGAGCCATTGAAGCATATTTGGATCAAAATAAAATTATGATTCAAAAATGGATGCATCAATGCTTCAGCCAACAATGGATACATGTGATCTAATATTTCAGAACATAGATTTATATAGAATTAACCTGCAGCAATAACATTTGTAGCTGTGACAATTAGCAGGGTATACAGAAGCATCTATTTGAAATGGAAATTCATGTTCAGTGGAAAAAGGTTTAACTGACGTTAACAAAATTTCCACATTTAAAAATGATTGCCCTGTTATTTTATGATTAATATGCGAAAAAGATGAGATTCCTACTGTATACCTTAGCGCTAGTGAAGCAGAAGCAGGGTACACTATGCACCCTGTCCTTCTGCTCTGCAATGAGATCTCATCTAATGAGTGGACTACATACCCTGGTACTTTTCAATATATCCTTTCATAGCTTATTGTAATGAAATCAGAATCAGTTTTATTATCACTGACATACATTGAGAAATATTTTGTTTTATGGCAGCAGTACAATACAAAAAAAGTGCAAAAAATAAATAATAGGGTAGTGTTCGTTGGCAGTTCAGTAATTTGATGGCAAAGAGAAGGAAACTGTTACTCAAACATTGAGTGTGGGTCTTTGGGCTCTTCTACCTCCTCTGTCAAGGTAGTACTTAGAAGAGGGCATGTCCTTGATGGTGAAGGACCGTAATAGATGCAGCCTTATTGAGGCACTGCCTTTTGAAGATGTCATCAATGGTGGGGAGGATTGAGCTCATGGTGGAACTGGCTGAGGTTATAACTTCTGCAGCATTTTAGACTTCCGTGCGGCGGAGCCTCCATACCAGACAGTGATGTAATCAGTCAGATTGCTCTCTATTACATCTGTAGAATTTTGCGAGATATTTTATATCAGATTTTATATTTCCTCGCAATGCATAGAATAATTCAACCCATTGATTTATGCCAGCTCTCAGAATAACCTCATCAGTGCTGTTTTCCCCTCTTATTTCCAGTAACCTGTCTGCTCACACTTGCCCAATAACACCCCTTGATTTGCCCAAAAGACATTCACGTGAGAGGTTATTTACATTTGCCAATTTTCCTTAGAGGCAGTATGTCTTTGGGTTGTGGGAGGAAAGTAGAGCACCTGGGGAGAAGAACATAGTCACAGAGAGAATATTAAAAACAACTCCATGTAGACCACACAAGAGGTGGGAAGCGAACCCCCCCCCCCCCACCCACCATTGGAGCTATGAGACAGATGTGCTACCTGCAGTATCACTGTTCCAGCAGATGGTCTCTTTACCCCAGTCCCAGGAACTGAGAGTGAGATTCTCCCTTTATCCCAGTTCTCATGAACTCAAGCAACAGCCCCTTTATCCCTATCCCAGTGAAAGAGATTGGATTTGTCCATTTGTCTCATTCCAGTGATCTGGAGTGGGATAGTAGTTCCTGGAAATCCACCTGAGTCAAATATGTAGCTGCTTCCAGTCTCTGCAGTCTCTAGTGTCCATTAGTCTGACTTGTAATATATTCTGCTTTTCTCAGCAAAATATATCTCAAGACAAATTTTGCTCCATGCATTAATTCAAGCCCTGCCTGAGTCCCTTATGGCATGATGATTTGTTCAAATACCCATGATCCTCAGAGCCTGGAGTTAATTTGCAGGATAACGGCCATCATAACTGGCCTTTTGATTGGAGAGGAACAACATAACAAGGATTCTCACAATGATTAATATCTTTTTCAGATACTAAATGTAGTAAAAAACGTTTTGCTTTTTTAATATCTTTCATGCCCCTTTCAGGATGACTAAATTTTGTTTGCAGTAAATGAAATACAGATTATTCATAGGTTAACCACATTATTCAATTTTCACTCAGTACCCACTTTATTAGGTATCTCCTGTACCTAAAAAATTAGCTATTAAGTATATATTAATGGTCATCTGCTACTGTAGCCAATCCACTTAATGGTCTGATGTGTTGTGCTTTCTGAGATACTCTTCTGCACACCACGGTTGTGACACGAGGTTTATGAGTTATCATCACCTTCCTGTCAGTTTGAACCAGTCTGACCATTCTCTGTAAGCTCTAGAGACTGTTGTATGAGAAAATCCCAGGAGATCAGCAGTTTCTGAGATACTCAAACCACCCCGTCTGGCACCAACAATCATTCCACAGTCAAAGGCACTTAGACTACATTTCATTCCTATTCCGATGATTGGTCTGAACAACAAATGAACATCTTGACTGTGTCTGAATGCCCTTATGCATTAAGTTGCTGCCATATAAATGGCTGATGAGATATTTGCATTAATAAGCAGGTGCCCAGATGTACCTAATAAAGTGGCCACTGAGTAACTAAGGAATGCTTTCACAAGCAGGTAATTTTCTGTAATAAGCCAAGCTGTTTCACCTCATGGATGAAGGGAGTGGAATAAATGTTATACTCTATCACATTGACATACTCAGGTGTCACGACTTCCACCTGATTACTGCGGTATCAAAGTCAAATAATTCCATTGATAGTTAAATCCTACAAGCTTACAGCAAGAAAGGTTCCACTAAAGTTGTGACAAAAGGGATGGCAGATGTTGAAATCTGCAGCAAACAAAAAATGAACTGCTGGAAGAATTCAAAGGGTCAGCTAACATCTGTAGAGGAAAATGCACAGTCAACACTTTCAGCTGGAAAAGTTGACTGTCCATTTGCCTCCACAAATGCTTCGACCTGCTGAGTTCCTCTGACAGCTCATTTTTCACGTGTCACCAGAGTTATTGAGACAGTTCTTCATTTGCAGACATTTAGTTGAATCCCAAACTGCAATGTAAATTTGCTACCTTCTGGAGAGGAGAGAGCAAAAATGGAACGAAAAATCGAAAACTTATTAGTTATTTTAAAGTCCAATCTAAGTGCTGTTTCAGCAATCACAACTGCCTGGAGTACGGAAGCAGAAGGGCTCGCTCAGATTTTAGGCACAGTTTTTGTCAAGGGGAAGCTATTTTTGAACTGCAGCATATTCCATCTGTTAGAACCACTTCAATATCCAAGTGGTGCCAAAATTTAAAACAAATCTAATTTACATCAGAGAATACTGGGTTTAGATTTTTTTTTAATACCTCAGCATTTTCCACATCATTTTTGCTCATTTACTAATTGCTCATCAAAACAGTTGAAAGTGCAATTTTTTTCTCTTTATACGTTAAACTCTGATCTTGACACCTCTCTACCCCAAATATGCAGCTGGATATTTTAAAAGCTATGAATCAGTGACTATTTTGATCTTAACCCACCAAGGTGAACATTTAAAACCGCAAGTTCCAGGCTCTGTTGATAGGCCAAATTGGGCCAATGGTCATGTCTGTGAACAGCTGGGTGATATTGAGGCTGGAAAGAAGAGAAGATGAAGGGATAAGGGGATTAGGTATTGGTCTGAGGGAGGTGTGGTGATTGGAACTTCCATTGTACACCTTTCACCAATCAGATGATGAATGGTTGGAAGCAAGACAAGATGATTGAAAGTAAAAGTGGAGAAGATTGTGAGTCAGATTGGAGGGTTAGGGAGAATTGGTGCCAATGTATTGGTTGGTGTGGGGTTGGGGACACTTGAAGTGTGGTACAGACCTTAGTGCCATCCACTTCCAGCTTTGCATTTGGTAGACCCAGAAGCACCCAGCAATGGCCACAAGCTGAAATTGCATTCTAAGCAAGAAAAATAAAATTTGCCTATGTCAAAATAGACAGGGGTACCATACAATTTCTAAACTATGTTTAGCTGGCTCAGGAAACCCTGCGCAACATTTTGAATGGTATCAGAAAAAAAAGAGAAGCAACATGTTTGGAGTACATTTTAGGAAAGTTGAAAAGAGCCAACTGAGTACAGCAAGGCCTGATGTAATAGGTAGAGTGCAGTTTTCATCCCTCTTCCTCTGTCAGCGGAAGTGAGGTGAAGGTGACAGAGAAGGAAGGCTCTTTTGTGAATATTACTTTTCATGACAGTTTGTGCTGCAGCTGGGGAGTATATTTGCTTTCTTTTCCATACCCTTTAATGTATCATTGACAATTTAAAAATAATTCTCTGTACGTATCTTCAAATACAGCCTTTGAACAAGCTCAAATGGAGAATAAAGTCCACAAGATATTTCTCAATAATGACAGGTGATGGCACTGCCAATAGATATGTAAAAGGGCATCAGACAAAACCCACTTCAAAGTAAGTTTTCTAGGAGGACTTCTTTACTCGTATTTCTATTCTAGTGGATTATTTTGAGGCATGACATTCGGGTGTATTCTCAACCAATTAAAAAGTATGCCAACTTTAAAGGTGCTTATTGAAATCAGATAGGTTTCCCTACACGTACGTCACCTTTTGATTAAGCTGACAATCAGACAGTGAACCAGAATTCCAAATTAAATTTGTGTCTGTTTTCAGAAGCATTGCATGATAACACTAAAATAAAATAATTTCCCGAAGTTTTTTAGAGTAATCAATTTGTTGGAGTATCATCAAAACACGTATTTATGAATCATCAACAACCCACAATGAATTGTCTCATAATCTGCTCCTAATCCTCTTTTTAATCTTCAATGAGGTCATTTAAAATAACAATTAAAACAAAATATATCTAATTCAAAAACTACATTTTGCTGATAAGATTGTTTACTGATGACATATTCTGAAAGTCTTAAACAGCCTTTGAGCATGCCACCATCTTGTAAAATGTCCTCTCATTGGATCATACTGTGCTGCAAATTATTGCTCAGGCACAAATTTCATCAACTTTCCAACTAAGGATGTATCTTCCTTTACCTCTTCAGAGATGGCAGGACAAAATATGCTTTGTAATGCCCTGTAATGCATTGCAATGTTGTGAGTCCCACTTTCTGGATGCACATGCAACCTCAATATGAAGTATAATATAAAGTACGAGTACAATACAGTCCTGCTGAAGGGTCTCGGCCCAAAACATCGACTGTACTCTTTTCCTAGATGTTGCCTGGCCTGCTGAGTTTCTCTAACATTTTGTGTGTGTTGCTCAGATTTCCAGCATCTGCAGATTTTCTCTTGTTTACAATATAAAGGCGATATTAGGGGACAACTGCATTGCATGAATTCCATATTAGGAGTATTTGAAATAAAACTAACAATTATCTAATTTGGATCTTTTATATATCACAATACTTACACAGATGATTTGAACAAATTTCCTAACATCCACTTCTATTCTTTTCAATCAATCTCCACTGCTGTTACAACTTTTAGAGTAGATCTCCAGCACTGGATTGACTTATTTTGAGAGGTTGGTCATGGCCAGGATCAACTCCTGCTTAAGAAAGGACCTGGATGTGCTGCAGTTTGCCTAGTACCATATTAGGTTGACAGCTGATGCACTCTCACTAGCTCTCCACTCGGCCTTGGATCACCTGGAGGATCGTAATATCAACATCAGGTTGCACTTTATTGATTTCAGCTCAGACTTCAACACAATTGTACCTCAGTTCTAATCAACAAGCTCCACATCCTGGACCTCTATACCTCCCTCTGCATTGACTTCCTCACCGGGAGACCACAGTCTGTGCGGATAGGAAATAACATCTTCTTCTCACTGACAATCAACACTAGCGCACATCAAGGATGCGTGCTTAGCCCACTTCTCTGCTCTCTCTACACACACGACTGTATGGCTAGACACAGCTCAAACACCATCTATAAACTTGATAATGACACAACTGTTTTAGGAAGAATTTCAGTGGTGATGAGAAGTTGTACAGGAGGCCATAGATCAGCTGATTGAGCAATGTCACAACAATGACTCAAAAAGGTGGCATCCATCATTAAGGACCCCCATCACCTAGGACATGCCCTCTTCTCATTGCTACCATCAAGGAGGGGGTTCAGGAGCCTGAAGACACACAATCAATGTTTCATGAACCACTTCTTCCCCTCTGTCATCAGATTTCTGAATAGATCATGAACCCATCCATGTACACGGCCTCACTAGTTTTTCCCCTGTGTTTAAACTACTTGTTTAATTTATTTTTATATATACTTCTTAATGTAATTTACAGTTTTTATTATGTATTGTACTGTATACATGGATAAGAAAAGTTTTGAGGGATATGGGATAAATGTAGGCAAATGCACCTCAGTCAGCATGGTCCAATTAGGCCAAAGGGTTTGTTTCCATGCTGTTTGACCCTATCACATATGTTATACTTAAAGCACAAAAGCTCCAGTTTACATGTATATCATGCTCTTCATAGCATTTATGGTCTACAAAGCTACTGGCATATGAGTATTAAAAACAGCGTATGGCTCATTAAATTCCAGAGTATTTTGTATATTCCGTGGGTGGGAACTCCTTACAAACAACAGAGCAGGTTTTCTGGGATTTTGGACCATAAAACACATTGGATGATATGGTCTCCCATGAAATGGGTCAAGAACAGCTCTTTGATTCACTTTCTTGGTATTTTCTATTGGCAATTTTAAAGATCATCAGTCAAACAAGTAGAAGAAAATGTGACAGGGGATGGATGAAATTTGTTTTTAACAGGAGCACCAACTGCTGATGATAGAAAAGCAAGACCAATTAATTTGTGGAAAATTTCAATTAGCTGAAGCTCAGCACTTTCATAATGAAATATGTCTTTCACTTTTTTGAATTATAAGTAGCTAGCAAAATAAAACTTCTCAGTTAGTAAACTATAGTCAGCAATGGTACAGTTACAAGGCTCACAATATCATTTTGTTTGAGCGAGGACGAACAGGTGGTGTGGTGTGGGCAGTAGATCGCACTACACCGCAAACTGGCTCCGTCAGACTGGATGATTGCTGAGTCATTATGGTTTTTCTCTGCTTTGGCCTGATGGATGACTGTAATAAAATTAATCAAGTTATGTCCTTGTGCTAAGTATCGTTTGTCACATTAGGACAGGGCAAGGCCCTTTCCACGATGCCAGGTTGTAGATATTTAATGTGTATGCTCACCAAATCAAGGAATTGAAACCCTCCCCCCCACTGTAGTAGTCAAGTTGCAACACACAGATGATCAATATTACCAGTGTTTAATTTGATTTTGGAAAGGCTGGGGCATAAGTTTCAGCTTTACTCATTACAGCCCTTTCATTTTCTTTCCAACTGTGCTCAGATACTGTAAGCTTTTGTCAAGTGTCTTTCTTGACCTTACACCACTGGGTCATTTTAAGAGGTGGAAGAAACTAATACCGCATAAACCAACAGAAGGAAGTCTTTGACTGTGAAAATTAATTTTAAAAAATTAACTGAGGGTCAGTTCCTTCCT